>NC_064817.1:55846421-55856797 GCF_023721935.1 Panthera uncia | reverse complement strand
GTTCATGCTCTGTCTCTCTCTGTCTCAAAAATAAATAAACGTTAAAAAAAATTTAAAAAAAAAAAGAGAGGAAAAAATCTCAAACCAGTAGTCTACATACCTACCTCAAGAACCAAGAAAAAGAAGAACAAAATAAACACAAACCAAGAAGACAGAAGGAAATAAAGATGGAAGGAGCAATCAGTGGAATTGAAAACAGAAAAACAATGGGGGAAAAAAATCAATGAAATAAAAGCTGGTTCTTCAGAAAAAAAGTCAATAAAATTGGCAAAACTCTAGCAAGACTGACACAAATAAAAAGAGAAAACACAAATTACCGAAATCAGGAATGAAACAGGGATGAAACAGGGGATGGCAGTACTGATTCTGCAGCTATTAAAGGGATAAGAGAATACTGCAAATAACTACATGCTTATAAATTCAGTGTACAAGAAATGGACCAACTCCTCAAAATCCACAAGCCTACAAAACTCTACCAAGATGAAATAGGTAATCTGAATAGTCCTACAACCATTAAAGAGATTGAATTTGTGTAATTAAAGAGCTCCCAGGAATCTTTAGGCCCAGATTTTTTTCACTGGAGAATTATATGAAATGTTCAAAGAAGAATTAACACCAATTTTACACAACGTCTTCCCAAAAATAACAGGAAGAACCACCTCTCAAGTATTGCTCTGATATCAAAACCAGACAAAGACAACACACAAAAGAGGAAAATTACAGACCAATATCTCTCCTGGCCTTAGATGCAAAAATTCTAAACAGAAATTTAACCTCAATCAACACAATTTACCATATCAACAGACTAAAGAAGAAAAAAATATATGATCATGTCAGTTAATGCAGAAAAAGCACTTGACAAGAGACAATACCAAATCATTAGAACAACAACAACAACAAACTCTTGCTACATAGGAGTAAAGGGGAATTTCCTCAATCTCATAAAGAGCATCTCCAAAAAAACCTACAGCTACCATCATGCTTACTGGAGAAAAACTAAATGCTTTCTCTCTAGGACTGGCAGTAAGACAAGGAAATACATTCATCATTCTTATTCAATGTGGCACTGGAAGTCCTGCTCCCTACAGTAAGGCAGGAAAAAAAAAAAAACATACAGATCAGAAAGAAAGAGAGAAAACTTTTCCTCTTTGCAGATGACATGATCATCCACATAGCAAATCCCAAGAAATCTATAAACCACTCTTGGAACTAATAAATGAGTTCAGGAAGTCCAAAGGAAATAAGACCAACACAGAAAAAGCCGTCACATTTTGGTATACTAGTAACGAACATATGGAAACCAAAATTTAAGACGTGATGCCATTTATCATCACTAAATATATATTTTATTTTTTTAAGATTTTATTTTTTTGAGTAGCAGGAAAAAGTTTATTAGAGTATAAGATCAGAAAGGAAGAATGGTATGAAAGATCTCTTTACAGAGAGGGGGCATTCGAAAGTGAATGCCCCAAAGATTTTATTATTAAGTAATTTCTATACCCAACTTGGGGCTCGATCTCACAACCCTGAGGTCAAGAGTTGCATGCTCTACTGAATGAGCCAGCCAGATATATATATTTATATATATAATTAGTACAAACCCTGGTCAGGATCTTCATCTAAAAATTACAAAATGCTGATGAAAGAAATCATAGAACACCTAATTGAATCTACAAATTTACTGCAATTTCTATCAAAATCTCAGCAAGTTTGTTATAGACATACCAAAGTCTATATGGAAGGGCAAAGGAACTAGACTGGCTAAAACAATTTTGTTAAAGAAGAATAAAGTGGGAAGAATCACTCCAATCAATGTTAAAGCTTACTCTGTAGCTACAGCAGTGAAGATAATACTGATGGAAAGAGGTCAGTGGAACAGAATAGAGAAGCCAGAAATGGACTCATACAAATCTGACAAAATTATTATTATTATTTAAATTTTTATTTTTGAGAGAGCACAAGCAGAGGAGGGGCACATAGAAGGGGGACAGAGGATCCAAAGTGGGCTCTGCACTGACAGCAACAGGCCCGATGTGGGGCTCAAACTCAGGAACTTCAAGATCATGACCTGAGCCAAAGTCAGATGCTCAACCAAGTGAGTCACCCAGGCGCCCCCGACCAAATTGTTTTTGACAAAATTTCAAAAGTAGTTTAAAGGAGGAGAGACAGCCTTCTCAAAGAATGCTGCTGGAGCAAATGGACATCCATAAGCAAAAAAAACCAAAAAACAAAAAACAAAACAAAACAAAAAAAACCCAAAACCTAAACCTCACATCATATACAAAAAGTAATCCAAAATCAAAACTGATTTAACAACAAAACAAACTACAAAACTTTTAGAAAAACATATGGAAGAAAATCCTCAAAACCTGGGGCTGGGTGAAGAATTCTTAGACTTGACACCAGAAGGCATTATCTATAAAAGGAAAAATTGATACATTCAACTTTGTGAAATTACAAAACTTTTGCTCTATGCAAGCCCATGTAAAAAAGGATGAAAACACAAGCTACAGACTGGAAGAAAATACTTCCAAACCACAAATTTGGTAAAGGACTTGTATCTAGAATACATTAAGTGCTCTCAAAACTAGCATATGTAAAGAATACTCCAAACTCAACAGTAAAATTACAAATAATCCAATTAGAAAATAGACAAAAGACATGCACAGACATTTCACTGAAAAGGATATTCAGGTGGCTAATAAGCATTATGAAACAATGTTCAACATCACTTAGCTATTAGGGAAAGGTAAATTCAAAATACAATGAGATACACACTCATATCAGAATGGCTAAAATAAAAAACAGTGACAACACCAGATGCTGGCAACGATGCCGAGAAACTCGATCACTCACATACTAATGGTGAGAATGTAAAATGTAATGGTGAGAATGTAAAATGATACAAGCACTGTGCATGGAATAGGGCAGTTTAAATCAAAGTAAACATGCACTTACCATACAACCCAGAAAGTGCACTCTTGGGCATTTGCCTCAGAGAAATGAAAACTTATGTTCGCATAAAAACCTGTACACAAATGTTCCTAACAGTTTTATTCCTAAAAGTTCCAAACTGGAAATCACTGAGCAGTGCCTGCGTGGCTCAGTCGGTTAAGTGCCTGACTCTTGATTTCCTCAGGTCATGGTCCCATAGTTCATTGAATTTGAGCACTGAGTTGGGCTCTGCACTGACAATTAGGAGCCTGCTTGGAGATTCAGTCCCTCCTCTCTCTCCCCCCCCCCCAAAATAAATAAATAAACATTAAAATAAAAGTGAAATTAAAGATACCCATGTCCTGTGACCCTGCAAACTGAACTCTGGATCCAAATGATCTGAATTCAAATCCTGACCCTCCCTGCTACTGACTAGATGTGTGACCTTTGAGAAGTTGTTCCACCTCTCTGTGCCTTGGTTTCCTCACTTGTAGAACATGGATGAAAACATGGGGCTGTTGTGAGGATTAAGTGAGTATACATATGCAAAGCATTTAGCACATAAGAGTGCTTAGCACATAATAAGTGTTATATAGATATTTGTTGAATAAATTCCACTTCTCAGTATCTACCTAGGGAAACACATGTGCAGCAAAAGCATATTTAGGGATATTCATCTACAGCATTGTTTAGAGAAGTAGAAAAATGATAGAAACCACCTAAATAGCCATCAATAAAACAAGGGTGAAACAAAGTAAGTTATAGTGGCACTAAGGGATACTATGAAGCAGCTAAAGAAAATGAAGTAGATCTTCATTTCAGTTCTAGCATGAAACGATCTGTAAGAGGGCTGGTTATGTAAGAAAAAGCTAGATTCAGAATGATACATATAGGATGAGCCTATCTAAACAAAACAAAACATACAATATTGTGTATGTGTGTGTGTGTGTGTGTGTGTGTGTGTGTGAGTGTATATAGAAAAAGATCTAGAAGGATACACTTCAAATAGATGTTGTTAGAGTTGTTATCGGTGGGGAGTGTTGGGGAAAGCATGATTGGATTAAAAGTGGTCAAAATGGGGGCACCTGGGTGGCTCAGTCCGTTAAGCATCCGACTTCAGCTCAGGTCACGATCTCGCAGTCCCTGAGTTCAAGCCCCACGTCGGGCTCTGGGCTGATGGCTCGGAGCCTGGAGCCTGCTTCCGATTCTGTGTCTCCCTCTCTCTCTGCCCCTCCCCCGTTCATGCTCTGTCTCTCTCTGTCTCAAAAATAAATAAACGTAAAAAAAAAAAATTTAAAAAAAAGTGGTCAAAATGATTTTATATTTTACAAGGAGAATGTATTTATCTGTGACTTAAGTGATTAGAAAGAATGTGTTTTTTTTAAGTGTGTTTATTTATTTATTTATTTATGTATTGAGACAGAGCACGCATGCATGTGAGCGGGGGAGGGACAGAGAGGTAGAGAAAGAATTCCAAGCAGGCTCCACGCTCTACACAGGGCTCTATCTCACAATAGTGATTTTTGACCTGAGCCAACAAGCCACCCTGGTGTCCCAAGAATTTTTTTTTTTTTAAGTTTGGTGAGGAAGTAGCCAGAAGTGACCAAAGGGAATTATCTTTTCAACAAGTTCTGAAACAGTTGGATATCCATAAGCAATTAACAAAATGGATCATAAACTTAAATGTAAAACCTAAAAACATTAAATTTCTAGAAGAAATCATAGGAGAAAATCTGATTTTTGGTTAGACAAAGATTTCTTAGATACAATACCAAAAGCACAATCTGTGCAAGAAAAAACAATTGATAGGGTGCCTGCGTGGCTCAGTTGCTCAGCATCTGACTCTTAGTTTCAGCTCAGGTCAGGATTTCAGAGTTGGTGGGATCAAGCCCCTCTTTGGGATTCTCTCTTACTCTCTCAAAATAAATAAACTGAAAAAAAAAAAGACAAGAAAAACCATTGTTAAACTGGACTTCATTGTAATTAAGTTCTTGTGTTTTTTTAAAGACACTGTTTAAAAAATGAAAAGACAGGGGCGCCTGGGTGGCTCAGTCGGTTAGGCCGCCTTCGGCTCAGGTCACGATCTCGCGGTCCGTGAGTTCAAGCCCCGCGTCGGGCTCTGTGCTGACAGCTCAGAGCCTGGAGCCTGTTTCAGATTCTGTGTCTCCCTCTCTCTGACCCTCCCCTGTTCATGTTCTGTCTCTCTCTGTCTCAAAAATAAATAAATGTTAAAAAAAATTTAAAAAGTAAAATTAAAAAAAAATGAAAAGACAAATCAACCACAGACTTGAAGAAAATACTTGCAAATCACATATCTGATAAAGAATTTTTCATCCAGAATATATAAAGAACACTTAAATACAATAAGAAAATAAACAACTCATGTGTGAAAAATAGGCAAGACATTTGACCAGATATTTCAGCAAAAAAGATAAATGGATGGCAAGATATTGAGCATCATTAGCTATCAGAGAAATGCAAAATAAAGCCACAATGATATACCAGTATACATATGTTAGGATGGAAATATTAATAAGACTGACCTTGACAGGCAACAAAAGAAAAAACAGATAAATTGTACTTCATCAAAATTAAAAATATTTGTGTATCAAAGGACTCAGGACAATAAAAATACAACCCACAGAATGGGGGAATATATTTGCAAATCATAGGCCTATAAGTATTCAGAATACATAAAGAACTTTTACAACTCAACAACAACAAAGCAAACAACCCAATTCAAAAATAGGCAAAGGACTTGCATGGATATTTCTCCAAAGAATGTATACAAATGGCCAATAAGCACATGAAAAGATGCTCAACACCACTAATCATTAAGGAAATGCAAATCAAAACCCCCATGAGATACCACTTCTCATCCATTAGGATGGCTGGATTTTTTTTTAATGGAAAATAATAGGTGTTGGTGAGGACATAGGGAGATTTGGAAACCCTTGTACATTGATGCTGGGAGTGTAAAATGGTGCAGCCACTGTGGAAAACAATTTGGCAATTCCCCAAAAGTTAAGCGGAGAATTACCATATGGTCCAGCAATTCCACTTCTAGGTATAGACCCAAAAGAAATGAAAGAAAGGATTTCAGCAGATACTTGCACACCAATGTTCAGTGCAGCAGTATTCACAATAGCCAAAAGATGGAAAAAACACTAGTGTCCATCAACAGATAAATAGATAAACTAACTGTGGTATATGCATGCAATGGAATATTATTCAGAGTTCAAAAAGAATGAAAATATGAGACATACTACAACATGGATGAAACTTGAAAATACTATGCTAAGTAAAATAAGCCAGATAGAAAAGGACAAATGTCCTATGATGCCACTTACATAAGATACCTAGAGTAGGCAAACTCACAGAGACAGAAAGTTGGATAGAGGTTACCAGGCACTGGGGGCAGAAGGGAAAGGGGAACAATTGTTTAATGTATGGAGTTTCTGCTCAGAAAGTTGAAAAAATTCTGAAAATGATTAGTGGTGATGGTTGCACAACACTGTGAATGTACTTAATGCCACTTCATTATACACTTAAAAATGGTCAAAATGGGGACACCTGCGTGGTTCAGTCAGTTAAGAGTCTGCCTCTAGATTTCTGTTCAGGTCATGATCTCACATTTTGTGAGATTTAACCCCAATCGGGGTTTGTGATTCTCTCTCTCTCTCTCTCTCCCTCTGCCTTTGACCCTCCCCCACTCATGCACGTGCAATCTCTCTCTCTCTCAAAATAAGTAAACTTTTAAAAAATGATCAAAATGGTAAATTTTATGTTGTATATATTTTCCACAATAGGGAAATTAAATTAAAAAAAAAAGAATGACCTTAATATGTGGAGCAACTGGAACTCTCAAACACTGCTAATGGGAATGTAAAATAATACAGCCATCTGGCAATTGTTTTAAGTTTATTTATTTTGAGGGAGATGGGGTGAGGGACAGAGAGAGGGAGAGAGAGAATTCCAAGCAGGCCCCCCACTGTTGGCGCAGAGCCCAATATGGGTCTCAAACCCACAAACTGTGAGATCATGAACCAAGCCTAAACCAAGAGCCAGATACTCAATCAACTGAGCCACCCATGCACACCTGGCAATTTTTTTTCAGTTAAATATACATCGGGGCTCCTGGGTGACTCAGTCAGTTGAGCGTCTGACTTCGGTTCAGCTCATGATCTCACGGTTCATGAGTTCAAGCCCCACATGGGGCTTGCTGCTGTCAGTGTGGAACCTGCTTTGGATCCTCTATCCCCTGCTCTCTGCCCCTCCCCCACTTGTGCTATCTCTCTCAAAATAAACATTAAAAAATTAAGTTAAATATACATCTATCATATGACTTAGCCATTCCACTCACAGGTATTTGCCAAGAGAAATGAAAATATTTGTCCATAAAGACTCGTACAGAAATGTTTACAGCAGCTCTATTTGTAATCACCCCAAACTGGAAATAACCCAAAGGTCTATCCATAGGTGAATGGATGAGCTTATTGTGGTATACCACACAACAAAGTACTACTAAGCAATAAAAAGAATAAACTATTAATACATGTAACAATATGGCTGAATCTCAAAATAATTATGCTGAATGAAAGATGCTAGACAAAAAGAGTACATACTTTAAGATTTTTGCTTCTTGAAAATTCTTTAAAATGCAAAATAATCAATAGTGACTGAAAGCAGATCAGTAACTGCCTGGGAATGCAGGGGGAGGAGTTGGAGTGAGGTATTACAAAGGGACATGAGGGGGTGATGAACATGTTCCTTTATCTTAGTTGTGGTGATGGTTTCATTGGGTATATACATTGGTCAAAATTTGTCAAACTGTATACTTTAGATATGTGTCCTTCATCATATGTCAATTATTCCTCAACAAAGATGCTTAAAAAATAAATTTAAGAAGGGAGTAGCCAGAAGTGGTCAGGAGAGAATTGAAGTACTAATTCACTGATTGAGTCACTACTGTGTTCTATGCACTTGATACACCATCTCTGACCCTTACAACAAACTGAAGAGTAAAGATTGTTATCCCTGTTTTCTGATAAGGAACCTGTGATTCAGAGAACTGAAGCCACTTGCTCTAGGGCACACAGATTCAAATTGTGCCCTTTTCACTCTGCCTCACTATGTCCCAGCAATGTGAGAAATGGCGTAGGCTGTGCTGTTGGTTGATTGCTTCAATTAGTTCAGGGAATATGAAGCATGAGAGCTACTCTTTAAGACAGGGAGTGAGGGGTTTGGACTGTTCTACTCAGAATGACTTATGACCATGAACCACTCATATGCGTCCCTTCACTCTGGCAGTCTGGGACAGGATACTGGGAACGCCTGTCTCTGTGCTCACCATAGACTCCATCTCCCATGCTCACACTTATAGAAATAGAACCACATACTATATATGACTTCATTTAATGCTAAAACTGTTCTTACAACACAATAGAAAAGAGAAAGATCATTCAATATATTGTGGCGAGAAAGTTGGCTAGCCATTTGGGGAAAAATAGAATTTTTTATTTATTCTATTTATCTTTGTAAACTCCAAGTCAATAATTAAATATATGCTATTAAATAGAATTGAGTATTTAGCAGATCTTTGAACTGTTAACCTTCTAAGCTTTGAACTGACAAGAAATTGCAAGAGAAAAGTTCAATAGTTTTAGTTACATAAAATTATGAAAATTTGTACATAGAAAAATATAACCAAAAAGAAAATAACCATCTGGTAAAAATAACTGCCTCAAATATCACAAAAGATAAACTTCTGTTTTATAAAACACTCATGCAAACCCATCAGAAAAACATGCCCCCCAAAGATAAATGGGCAGATACTTCACATAAGAGGAAATGGAATGAGTAAGTAAGCATATGGCAAAACGTTCAACCTCACAAGTGATTTTTTTAAGTGCAAATTAAAACAATCACATCAGTAAATGTTAAAAATAAGTAATTACCAGGCTGGCACGAGTTTAATTGCAAAGATCTTCTGAGAAAGGTTTTTGGCAATACACATACACTACTGCAGTGTTCAGACTCTTAGCATAGTTGCTCCTCCCTCCAACACTTACTGCCAAACCATTCCCATGGACAGATGCACAGATTCTCCCAAATGTGAGTCTCCAGGCCAGATCATACACCTGAGCTCAGACCTGTGTCTATAAGACATCTCCAGTCTGATGTCCCCCCTCCTCACCGTGCATCTCACACCAAAAATGCCTCCTCCTTTTTCCCAGCAAATGTACCACTGAGTCACCAAGCCAGAAACCTGGGAGTCATCCTAATTACCTCTTTGTCCCTCACTCCTGCACATTCATCTTTTTCATCAGATTCTGCCAATACTCTCATTTGCATGCAATGTCTTTTGAATCTATCCCCTTTTCCTCCACCCCTCCCCCCAGTCACAGACATGGGTCTCACTCTTCTGTTTCTTGCTTATATCATTGAAAACAGCCCTAACCTATCTCCTCCAAGCCACTCACACTTCCTTCAAGCCATTCTGTAGGGAGCAGTCAGAGTTATCTTTCTGAAATATAAAGTTGACTCTGTCCTTCAAATCTTTCAATGGTCCCCCATTGTACACCTACAGGCTAAAGTCCAAGATTTAGCAGCCCTCTGTGTTCAGACTGTCTCACTACGATCTTTTCTCTGAAGAGCTTCTCCAGGTTTTCTGTCCCCTCCTCCCAGTTTGCCTCTCTCATTGTAGTGTGAATTCCTTGAGAGCTGGAACTAGATCTTAATCATCCCTGCATCCCAGGTTGGTAATACTGAGCTTGACACAGAGTAGGCACTCAGTAAATGTTGGGTGAAGAAATGGATTTATTCTGAGGATATCATTTGACTGAAGGAAAAAGCTTATGAAGGAAACAGTTCACTATACAGTGGTATTCACAATAAAGAAAAAGTGCAAGAAACTTAATGTTCAGCCATAGAGAACTTTTATTAATTATAGGACATCCATTTATTGGAATATGATACAGCTGTTAAAATAATAATTATGAAGATTATGTAGCAACTCAGAAGGTATTTATTATATAATAAAAGCAGAATGCAAAGTGGTCTGTATGCTAGGACTAAAATTATGTAAAAGTATGCATGCACACAAACATCAGAATGAGAAAGGAGCAAATGAATACAGATGATGTGTTTAGGGGGTTTGGGGAAGTGCTATTTGTGATTTTCTTAAGCTCTTTCCAAATTCCCTTCATTGTTGTTAGAATGTCTTTGTGCATAAATACAAATTGACAGAGGGAAAAATAACCCGTATACTGAAAAAGGCACTTTGATTCCCTCAAGTCCTTTGACACGCTGTGGTACAAAAGCAAACAAACGTGCTGACCTGGGAGGCAAGAGACCAGCTCCCCACCCCCACCCCCCACCCCTAACTGGCTGTGTGTGATCTTGATTAAGTAAAATCTGCAAATCTAGGCCTCCCCTCCCCC
>NC_064817.1:55795565-55846321 GCF_023721935.1 Panthera uncia | reverse complement strand
CCCCCCCCCCCCCCCCCCCCCCCCCCGTCTCTCCTATCCTCTCTGGCTGCAATTCCTATGGTTATTCCTCACTCCCAAATCAACTTCCATCATTTCTGTTGGCTGCACCCTATCCCCCCAGTATCCTCAGACAGAAAACCTTCCATTTACTGTCTCATCACCTTCCCTCTCTCTAATCCCTACCTCTAATCAACTGCCCCTTCTTTCCAATAATCCTTCATAGCATACTTTACTATGGGCCTAGTTTTAGACAAAGAAGGGTGCCTGCCTTCCTAGTTCACACTGTCTGGCTGAGAAGAAACAATATTTTTTTTTCCCTCTCGCACCTCTGCAAACTGCTGAGGGGTAGAGTGGAGGGTAGAGCAGAGACATGTAAAATGGGACCTCCTGAGCAATGAGCTTGACACCATGGTAGGAGGAGTCCAGGCACAGGCTGGAGACTCTCAGGGATAGTATAGTAAGACTTGGCAAGGGGTGCCTGGGTGGCTCAGTCGGTTAAGCGTCTGACTCTTGATTACAGCTTAGGACATGATTTCACAGTTCATGAGTTTGAGCCCCAAATTGGACTCCGCACTGACTGTGCAGAGCCAGCTTGGGATTCTCTCTCTCCCTCTCTGCCCCTCCACTGCTCAAGCATTCTCTCTCTCTCTCTCTCAAAATAAATAAACAACAACAAAAAAAAGACTCAGCACAATGGGTGGTATGTTGACTCAATTTATTCATTCAACAAGTATTTACCAAGTGCTAGACACAGCGCCAAGCTCTCAAGTGGCAAAGGGCTTGCCCAGATGGATTAGGGCCATTTCTGTTTTTTTAAAAAAATTTTTTTTAACATTTATTTATTTTTGAGACAGAGAGAGAGAGCATGAACGGGGGAGGTTCAGAGAGAGAGGGAGACACAGAATCGGAAACAGGCTCCAGGCTCTGAAGCAGTCAGCACAGAGCCCGACGCGGGGCTCGAACTCACAGACCGTGAGATCATGACCTGAGCCGAAGGACACTTAACCGGCTGAGCCACCCAGGCGCCCCTAGGGCCATCTCTGTTATGGAGATTATGGAGATGCTCAGTCTAATGGAGGACAGACAAGGACACCAGTCATTACAACCCAATGTGTTCAGTGCTGCCATTGAGTCTGAACAAAGGGCTCTGGGGTGGAAGAATGTGGGATTGACCCTGCCTGAGGGGGCTCACAGGCTCATGCAGCCAGAGGGACTTGAGCTGTATATATCCCCAAGGTTGAGGAGTGGAATTAGATGCCTAGAAAGGGGATTGGGCTGTTCCATGGCAGCTCCAAGCTGAGGAATCATCAGGTCCACAGGCAAGAGGCTTGAAAGAGGGAGCTTTCTGAGAGGAGTATGTTGTTTGGAGTGGCTTAAGCTTTGAGGTTTAGGATGGGGGAAGGGAGCAATGGGTGTCCAGGCACAGTAGGTGGCAGGTAACAGGCAGAGGGACTTGAGAGACCAGGCAGGAGGGCCAAGGGCAGTTTCAAAGTAGGAAAGTAGTACGATAAAATCTGAGTTTTAGTTAGATAACCAGATGGTCTCCGATGTCTCCTCTCTTCCCTTGAGACTTTGTAAGTGCCAAACGTGTGGTACAGGAAGTTAGGAGCAAGGCGCCAAGGTTCAAGCAAGGATCCTACCCTCCTGCCCCCTTCACTCCACCCCTTTGGCCATGTGTGAGAAGCAATAGGAAATAAAAATGTTGGTTCTTCCCAATTTACAGTATGGGCAGTTTGGCTGGCTCAAAGGTACTCGGGAAAGAGGACAGACAAAATATGTTTAAGAATTAATATTAGGGATGCCTGGGTGGCTCAGTCGGTTGAGAGTTGAACTTCTGCTCAGGTCATGATCTCACGGTTACTAAGTTAACTTAGTATGGGATGGGGCTGTTACAAAGTTAACTTTGTAACAACAGCGCTGGTTGTTACAAAGTTAACTTAGTAACAGCCTTGCATGGGGCTCCCTGCTGTCAGCTCAGAGCTGGCTTTGGATCCTCTGTTCCCCCCCTTCCTCGCCCCTCTCCCTCCCTCTCTCTCAAAAATAAATAAACATTTTAAAGAAGAATATTAAATCTCTATCAAAATATATTCTACTGATTATACAATTGTGTGTATGTGGGACTTCAAGTAGCCGTGCTCGAAGTCAGGGAACACGTCGAGCGCATCTTGTGTTTCCAGCAGCTAACATGGAATCAGGCGACAGAAGAGGCGCTCAGCAAATACTGGTTGGGACCGCGGCAGGAAAAGAGAAAACTGCCCCAGCTTCGAGCTTCGGCCCTATGACCTCCCACCAGCAGGTGGCAAGATAGACTCCCCGGGCGCCCGGAAAGGACGGAACTGGGCGGAGCGTTTTGAGGCTCCGGCGCGCGCAGCCTCCGACCCTCTTTTCTCGCGTACCGGAAAGAGGCGGTCCTCTTTTCGTGCCTAGCGCAGCCATGGTAAGGTGGCTTCCTCGCGAGCTCTTGGGCCCATCAGCTTCCATCCTCCCGGGGTCTGGGCTACGTGGGGCTCCAGGGTTCCCGCAGAGGGTGGCCGGATGGAGGGGAAGGGGCTGCAGCCAGCGGGTTGGCCCAGGCGAGCTCGAGGGCGAGGGCGAACGTCGACCCCGGAGGAAGGGGGGGGGGAGTCGGTGCCACTGGCGGGAAGGCCTCGGTCTCTGGCCCGGCCAACGCCCGATCACGGATCCTACGGCCTCGGGAAGAACGGCTTTCTCAGGCCGGAGCCGCGGGTGGACAAGACGGGCAGAGATGATGGGCCCGGGGCAGGGCGGGTGGGCACCAGGAGGAGAAGCGTTTTCTTCGTCCTTGTTTTTTTTTGGCATGGCTTGACTTGGCGTAGTGTGGCCGGGTAAGCATCTGTACACAGCGTTGAGAAGCTTCCTCATTCTAAAGTGAAAGCGGCTCTCTGCTTTTGGCCTTAGAAGTACGAGGGAGCAGCTGTTGGCACGTGGTTCTGCAGAGGGCAGGTTAATCTCGCATCAGACACACACCAGGTGGTTATGATGGAAAAACTTTTCTATTTGATTAGCAAGTAGAAGCACAGATTGGGTTCTTACCCATTTCTGTTGCTGGCTGGCTCTGTGCCACAAGGTCCAACTCCTGACCATTTCGCCAGAAAGGTTTCTTAGAAGAAACAGCCTCAAGCAGCAGACACTTCTAAGCAGTAATATGAAAGTACATAGAACAGTTCTCAAAGATAGTAATTAGTGTTCTCTATCCAGTGAGAGGGGTGGGTGCAGTTTATGGAGCCTATAGTATTTGCTAGATAACTATGCATTTACTTCTCTGCCTTCTGGCACCGCCCTATGCTTAACACTGTCCACATTTTTCTGAAGGGGGAAACTTAGACTCCATTCTTCCAAGAAGTTATAGCTGTTCTTGAAAAAACCTGTAACCATTTTAACAGCATTGAAATCTAAAACCCTGAAATTCTCCTTCAGGCTCGTGGTCCCAAGAAACATCTGAAGCGGGTAGCAGCTCCAAAGCATTGGATGCTGGATAAGCTGACCGGTGTGTTTGTAAGTATCTTAAGGGAGATTTTTTCTTTTGTCCAGTCTTATGGAGATATAGTTGACATGTCCAGAGGACCTATTTTATACTCCTTTATGTACCAGGCATTCCTGATTACTATATCCAGGAGTTATTTGGGGACAGGACTACGGGAAGAGTATTCTTGTCTCCCCGTTTTTGAAGACCTTGTGCTACCTTAATTGCACCCAGCCTGACTCCTTAATAACTCTGCCGCCTCTGTTCCACGTAATGACATAGTACACTCACATGGACTCCTAATTCAAATGTTTTTAATGGGCCTGGTCCTGTGAAGAGGAAACATGCAATAAAGGTTTAAGTTCTGGAATAGTTTTACAAGTTTGGGACACCTCTCGTTTGCCCACACTGGGCGGGGGTGGGGTGGGGGGCGGTGATGGATAGTCTGGTGTCTAGTTGATTCTAGTTGACGGTCTCGGGACATAGAAGTGAGTTTGAGTGAATCCCAACAATAGTTGAAGATCATTTTTTTTTTGATCATTTTACAGGCCCCTCGTCCATCTACTGGTCCCCATAAGTTGAGAGAGTGTCTCCCTCTCATCATTTTCCTAAGGAACAGACTTAAGTATGCCCTAACAGGAGATGAAGTAAAGAAGATCTGTATGCAGCGTTTTATTAAGATTGATGGCAAGGTCCGAACCGATATAACCTACCCTGCTGGTTTTATGGGTAAGTGATTAAGTGGTGGGCACTTGGTGGTGGCTCCTTTTGCTTGATCTTCCTCTCCAAAGTGGCAGTTGTATTTAATATCGGTGGGCTTTCATCAGTCACAGAAATAAAGCATGCCCTTCCCATTCAGTTTTTACTAACATAGTGTGGGGCTGCAAAGAATCAGGAATCCTTTCTCAAAACCAAATTGTAGTTAACTTTAAATTTGTATGTTCTAAAGACAGGGTTTTAAAAGATTAGCTAGCCATCATCATTAACCTTAGGAGTTCTTGTTAGTATTTGAAATGGGAAGCATATGGAGAGTTTTTTCTTAGAGTGTTGTGGTTGTTACTCAGCATGGGGTAGTAGGGCTGTATAGTAACCTTAAACTGTTCCAATATCAGATGTCATCAGCATTGACAAGACTGGGGAGAATTTCCGCCTGATCTATGACACCAAGGGTCGCTTTGCTGTTCATCGGATCACACCTGAGGAGGCCAAGGTGAGTGTTCTAAGCAGGCTGGGTCTTCAGTACGAAGTTAGAGCCTGAATTAAGTATATGGTCTGGTCCATTGCAGTGAGGTAGGTGGATTAAGATTAAGATTGCTTGCGGTCATATACCTGGAAATAGCCAGTTAACAGGTTGGTGGGATTCTATTGTATGTGCAATTTTATGTCATGTTAGTTAAAGTCTTACTAATAGCTGTATCACAGTTCATTGCTGGGTACCTACTGATCCCCGTTTGAAGTTAACATTTTTAACAGATTGTCTTTTTTGTGGCAGAAATAAATTCCAGTTTAACTTTGGCTTTAGAGGCAAGGAAAGGGATTTCTAGGAACATTTATTAGTGCTTGAAGTACGGGTCCTTTAAGTATAAGGGACCAGAAAACCAATACTGGTCCAACCTGATTGGCCCTGTGTCATGTCTCCATTTGGTGGGTCTAGCTTTACCCTGCAGAGAGGAAAGGTGTTAATGGAGGAGACTGATAATCCTTGGCATTTGTTTGAGATCCAAAAAAAAGATTACAGACATTGATTATTTAATCCAGTTTGTTGTAGTGGTTTTATGCAAAATTTTAAGGCTCCTTAAATTATTGGCTATAAACGAAGGTTAATTCAATTGGGTGATTCAGCCCCTAATTTGCTTAGCTGCCTTGTTATCAGCAGGCTGGAGGGCATGTCCAGTGGCATCAAGGTGATTTGATTTACTTTGAGGAGGCCCTGGAGTGAAAATTCAACGTTGAAACCCTTCATGTGAAATATTTGTTGATTAGGTGAACCGGTAATACAATTGCAGTTTGTGAGACAAAACAATTGTGTTTTGGAAGGAGGCATTAAGAGGCACTTGTTAGGGAGCTGATGAGGGTGAGTTGCAAGAATTCAGGGGGCCTGTGCGGCTTAAGCAGCCTGGGGAAAGGAGGGTGATCAGTCCACTCACTAGGGAGTCACCCTTGTTGTGGGGCCTTCAGTGCCTTGGACTGTAACCTGGAGTGGTACAAGGAAAACATAACAGGAAAACTGCCCTAGAGAGGGACAGTAAGGAAAATTTATGGTGGGTACGAAGTCAAGATCACCATTCTGCAGTTTGGCAAATGGCCATTCCTATGTAAGGCTGTTGCCTTCAGCTGTCAATTGCATTTTTAACCCAGTGACTTGTGGTTTTGAAGTTACTGTTTCATGTAGCGCATGTGAACTAGGAAGTTAGAAGTTACTGTTTCATATGTTACTGTTTAATACATTCGCAGAACAAGGTTACTGTTTCATACTGTTTCATACCTTCTGGGCAAAATAGAGGTTACTGTTTCATGTTCTGGGTTGGGTTAGCAACTATGAGTTTACTGTTTCATAGGTTCTAGAGCTTGGCGCATGTGAACTAAACTAAATGGCTAACTCCTGTGTGTGTTTCCAGTATAAGTTGTGCAAAGTGAGAAAGATCTTTGTGGGAACAAAAGGAATCCCTCATCTGGTGACCCATGATGCTCGCACCATTCGCTATCCTGATCCCCTCATCAAGGTGAATGACACCATTCAGATTGATTTGGAGACTGGAAAGATTACGGATTTCATCAAATTTGATACTGGTAAGCAGCCTCTGTTATCTGGGCATTCTCTTTAAGCCCAGGTATAAGCACTGTTCTTTGCTTTTCTCTCCCTATAATGGAAGCTTAATAAAGCATTATGACTTGCACCGGGCCTGGGTACAGGGTTTTGTTTTGAACTTTCTTGGGTGATTCTGATAAGCAACCAAGGAGAAAGGTCTTTTGATGTAGTAAGGGATTGGGAAGGGGGCAACTCAAAAGTTGTAAGAAATGTGCAGGGAATGTGTAAAAAACCTTAACTGGAGAACTTATCCTCCAACACCCAGGTATATAGTATGTTTATTTCCAGAGGCCCAAATGCTCAGAATATTCTGGATGGCTGAGAGGGAGTCTGTTGTAAGGCACATTCTCAGATCTGTAGAGGTCTCAAAAAAGCTCCCCTATCTATGGAAATGGCTTGAGGGCTAGGCAGGAAGATGACTGAATAGCAGCCAGCCTAATTGTGATACAGCCCTTAGTAATGCTGTCATCATCCTCAAAGTCTGTCAGTAACTCGCAGAGCACTGGGCCTTGGAGGAACAGTAGCAAGACATGGTGAGGACCTGGCGAGGTGGTTTTGGTGGGGCAAATCTTGGGAGAGCCCTGATAGTCCCTGCTTGGGTAACCTATCCATACAATAGAAGTAAATTCAAATGGGAAAAAGGACTGATTTTGTTTAGGCCTATCTCTTGTCATCCATCACATCAGGCTATGAGTTTGCATGGTACCTGGCTCTAAGCAGATTGTTTCTTCCACCTAGGTAATCTGTGTATGGTGACCGGAGGTGCTAATCTGGGAAGAATTGGTGTGATCACCAACAGAGAGAGACACCCTGGTTCTTTTGATGTGGTTCATGTGAAAGATGCCAATGGCAACAGCTTTGCCACCCGGCTTTCCAACATTTTTGTTATTGGCAAGGTAAGTTTGGGTCTCCCTTCCCTAGTCCAGGAAAACTAGTAAATGCAGGTACTGCTGGGACTGTAGCGCCTGGCTCCTGGCTGGCTCTACTGATTCTGGTGTAAATCCTTTTCTGGGATGGGGATTACACCCAGCAGGGCTGGGGCAAGCCTATGCTTTTTCAGTGTCACAAAATCATCAGGGGACCTGATCACCTTGGTTGAAAACTGGCCAGTATGTTCTTCAGTTTGTGCCTGTGGAGTTTTTTGGGGGGAAACAAGCAGTCAGCCTTGGTCACTACTTCAGTACTTCTAAGTCCTTAATTACGAAGGATATTATAGTTTACATCTACATGTATGGGCAGTGAGTTTAATAAAGTGGCCTCTGCAGCCCAAGCACTGGGTGTTTCTGATAAACCAGCATCTAAAAAGTGTCTGACTGTTCTTAAATGCTCTCAGGTTTCTGTTTTCTTTAAATGAGATGACAAAGATAGTGGATGCCAAGCTGCTGATGGAGTTAGTGTGCGGTGGTTTCTGATTCTCCTTGTTTTCTCCTCCAGGGCAATAAACCATGGATTTCTCTTCCCCGTGGAAAGGGCATCCGCCTCACCATTGCTGAAGAGAGAGACAAGAGACTGGCAGCTAAACAGAGCAGTGGGTAAAATGGTCCCTAGGTGATGTGATTGGAAGTCTTTATACATAATTAAAGATTGATACAACACGATAAATTGTCTCTTTGGTGTATGTTGTGGTTTGGTTGTGGAGTTTCGTTTTAATTTACAGCTTCCCTATTTTACTTATAAAAAGCAGATTGACCCAGTCAGCCTTAGGCATTCTGTGATGTAGATCTTCCTGTGTCTTTCCTTAGGCTGGGCTAGGGTGGTGGGAGGGAGAACATACCAGACTTGACAAAGAAGGAGCAGTAGCTAGCCCAGGAGTGGAGAGAGCCAGGCAGGACGACCCCTACACACCGAGTGTTGGCCAGGAACTCATCTGTCCTATTGACTCTCCCCTTAAAAAGGGGGGGTGTGGGAGGGGGGTGGGCTAAATGGGTAAGGGGCTTGAAGAATCTGCTCCTGAAATCATTGTTGCACCATATGCTAACTTGGATGTAAATTATAAAAAATAAGTTACGGAAGAAAACATAACATGAGGCATCTGAGTAGCGGTTAAGGAGCTGACTTCAGCTCGGGTCATGATCTTATGCTCTTTGAGTTTGAGCCCCACATCTGTGGGCTCTGTGCTGACAGCCTGGAGCCTGCTTCGGATTCTGTGTCTCCCTCTCTGCTCCTCCCCCGCTCACACTCTGTCTCAAAAATAACGATTTTTTAAAAAATTAAAAAATCTCTACCTCTTGCTGGGTTCCTCAATTTTAATACTACTGGACCAGGTAACTTTGTAGGTGGCTGTCCTGTGTATTGTGGGATGTTGAATGGCATCCCTGGTGTCTGACCACAGCATGTTGGAGCCTGCCTCCCCCTTCTACCTGGTTGCGATTACAAAATGACTTCAGATATAGACAGTCCCTCTTACGGAGCAAAATTGCCTTGTGTTAAGAACCACCAACTACCCTACAGACAACTGCCGAATCTATCACTTTTAACCTCATGTCACATCATTCAAGCTTACCAAATCCCACTGTGACAGGTTTGGGGGAAAAAAACAATTTGGACATCTTTATCTGAAACCTCATGAGCCTGTGTAAGATCACTACATGTTTTACTGGGCGTGTGTAATGGCCCTCCCTGGTGCCCAGGTCTGTGGTCTGACAGAGAAGGAGGCTCACTAAAGATCTGTGGCTTGCAGTGCCTCCACCCCTGGCTGGGTCCTGGGCTTGGAGGCAGGAGCTGCAGAAAACTGATCTTGTTGAACTAAGCAAGGTCTGAATTAATCAGCTAAAGGAGGGATGCCCCAGGAATCTACCACACCAATTTGGCCCCACAGAGCTTGTCTACTGTTCACGTTGCAGACACAAAAGCCACTGACTGGGGCTTGAGAGCAGTCCAACATGGGGCCTCAAGATAACTGCTTAAGCAGGAGAAGGAATTTCTGCAAGAATGGGGTCCAAGCAAATCAAGTCGTCCAGGTAGGCAGTTCTGATGAGCCAGGCCAAGCCAGGCCAGAAGTAATCTTTTTTTTTTTTTTTTTTTTTTTTTTTTGAGAGAGGGGGAGAGATTGAGACCAAGCAAGCATGCACAAGTAGGGGAGGTGTGGAGAGAGGGGGGCAGAGGATCCAAAGCAGGCTCCATGCTGACAGCACAGAGCCAGATGTGGAGCTCGAACCCCATGAACCGTGAGATCATGACCTGAGCCCAAGCCGATGCTTAACCGACAGCCACTCAGGTGCCCCAGGCCAGAAGTAATCTTAAGGTGCCCCTTGAGAAACAGGCCGGTGAGATAGTGAAAGGCCAGAGGGCAGGAGTCCCTGAATACTGGTGGATTTTCTTGCTGCCACCCTGCTTGCTGCATCTGTGGCTGTTCTTTGTAGGTTTGCTGTAAGCCTCAGCTCAGCAGATGATGGAAATTATTTGGATTTTAGCTAAGGAACCAAGGCAAATGTGGGGAATGAGAGGTCTCCCAGTTGGTTCTTTCCACACGTGCAGTGGTTTCCCAGATGCTAATTGGGCAGCCATCTTGCACACTGGGGAATTAGTGTATTTGGCTGCAGTCTCCTCACACCACCAGAGTTTTTTTTAACACTGTTTTTTAATGCTCCTCCACATAAGTTTATTTAAGTTTTTAATTCCAGTTAGTTAACATACAGAGTTTATTAATTTCAGGTGTACAATATAGTGATTCAGCAATGTCATACAGCACATGGTGCTCATGTCATACAGCACATAAATGCAGTCCTTAACCCCCATCACCTATTGAACCCAGCCCCCCACCCACCTCCCCTCTGGTAATCCTCAGTTTGTTCTCTATAGTTAAGAGTCTGTTTCTTGGTTTGTCTCTCTTAGTTTTTCCCTTTGCTCATTTGTTTTGTTTCTTAAATTCCACATGTAAGTGAAATCATGGTACTTGTCTTTCTCTTATTTTGCTTAGTATTATACTCTCTGGCTCCATCCGTGTCATTGCAAATGGCAAGATTTCACTCTTTTTATGACCAGTTGATATTCCCTTTTATATATATGCCACATCTTTACCCATTCATCAATTGGTAGACACTTGGGCTGCTTCCATATCTTGGCCATTGTAAATAATCCTGCTGTAAACATTGGAATGCATGTATCCCTTTGAATCAGTGTTTTTGTATCCTTTGGGTAAATACTTAGTAGTGCAATTGCTGGATCATAGGGCAGTTCTATTTTTATTTTATTTTAATTTTTCTTGTATGTTTATTTATTTTTGAAGGAGAGACAGAAACAGAACGTGAGCAGGGGAGGAGCAGAAAGGGAGACACAGAATCCAAAGTGGGCTCCAGGTTCCGAGCTGTCAGCACAGAGCCCAACACGGGGCTCAAACCCACAAACTGAGATCATGACCTGAGCCGAAGTTGGACGCTTAACCAACTGAGCCACCCAGCCGCCCCATTGGCAGTTCTATTTTTAACTTCTTGAGGAACCTCCACACTGTTTTCCACAGTGGCTGCACCAGTTTGCATTCCCACCAACAGTGCACGAGTGTTCCTTTTTCTCCATATCCTCGCCAATACCTGCTGTTTCTCGTGTTGTTGATTTTAGGCTTTCTGACAGGTGTGAGGTGATAGCTCATTGCAGTTTTTGATTTACATTTCCCTGACAGTAAGCAAGGATGAGCATCTTTTCAGGTGTCTGTTGGCCATCTGGAAAGATATGTCACTTGTAAATATCTTCCATTCCATAGGTTGCCTTTTAGTTTTGCTGGTTGTTTCCTTCACTGTGCAGAAGTGAATATTTTAAATGTGTTTTCTTTTTTTATTTGTTAAACTATCACAGGAATTTTTTTTTTATTAGCAACTAGCCCTAATGTGGGGAATATTTCCATCCTAACAACCAAGTCATATGAGTGTACTTAGCCAAAGCAGCCTGTAGTCTCAGAATGAGCTATAGTTTTCCAAATAAAATGGCTTGTGTCTTCTTAGTGTTTTTGAAGCTTTCCAGTTTGATTCATAAAATCTTATAGCTGGAGGGAACCTTAGAGATTATCTCAGCCAGGGAGGCAGACAAATGGTATAGAGATGAAACTGACTGAAGCAAGCTAAACTTTATTAGATTTGGTTTACTTCCTGTGCCTACAGTGGGCTGGGCCTCATGCTCCAGTCAGAGAGCAGCACAGCACAGTTTTGAGAACAAGAAGAGTACAAACAGCTAGGATTTATGTAGGAATTTATAGTTTACAAGAGCCTTCTTGATTTTTTAAATTTATTTACTTATTTTGAGAGAGAGAGAGAGAGAGCGGGCAAGGGACAGAGAGAGAGAGAATCCCAAGCAGGCTCCTTGATATCACTGCAGAGCCCGACACGGGGCTCAATCTCACAAACCATGAGATCGTGACTTGAGCCAAAATCAAGAGTCAGATGTTTACCCAACTGAGCTATCCAGGCATCCTTAGCCATCTTGATTTGTTAATATCCAAATCTTGTGTTCTTGCTGCTAAACCAGATGTTACAGAAAGAATGATATCCTCCATACTGCCCCCTGACCCACACCAATCAGTTCTATACACAGTCTTCCCTATCTCAGGTCATGGCAAACTGTCTTACCAATTACACAAGCCAAACACTTTGGACATGTCCTTAATTCATCTCCTTTTCTCACACTCCACATGTAATTTTATGAGAAAACCCAGTTGCTTCTACCTTCAAAATATATCCAGATTGCATATATGGTGATATTTAGAAAGTATTGTTAATTTCTTGTGAGATAATTGTGAAGTTTTTCAGAGGTACACACTGAAGTGTTTGCAGAAGAAATGACAAGCAACCTGTAATTTGCTTTAAAATAATCTAGTGAACGAGGAAGATCAACAAAACAAGATTGACTATATGCTAATAATGTTGAAGCTGGGTGATGGTTACAATGGAGTTCATTACACTAGTTGTTCTACTTATGTGTATGTTTGACATTTTTCATAATAAATGTATAAAGGAACAAATAAATAGTATGGTATCTGCCCTCTCCCCCCCACCTCAAATAATATTAGACCATTTCTTTCTTTCTGTTTTTTGTTGGTTTTTTTTTTTTTTTTTGAGAGAGAGAGAAAGAGGGTGCAAGTGAGTGAGTGGTAGAGAGAGGGACAGAATCCAATGAGGGGCAGAGAGAGAGAGACAGCGATAGAGAGAAGTGGGACTCATTTGAAGCAGGGCTCATGCTCATGAACCTTAAGATCATGACCTGAGCTGAAGTCATATGCTTAACCGAGCCACCCAGGCGCCCCAATGCTGGACCATTTCTTATCACCTGCATTGCTACCACCCTGGTCTGAGGCACCAACAACTCTTCTGTACATTACAGATTATAGCATTAGCCCCTGACTGGTCTCTCACTTCCATCCATCCCCCCTACAGTCTCAACCCAGCAGCCAGAGGGATTCTGTTTAAAGTGTGTAAGTCAGGAGGCATCTGGCTGTCTTAGTGGAGCAGTAGACTCTTGGTCTCGGGATTGTGAGTTTGAGTCCCACATTGGGTGTGGAAATTACTTAAAAATAAAATCTTTAGGGGCACCTGGATAGCTCAGTCAGTTAAGCGTCTGACTCTTGGTTTCGGCTCTGGCCATGATCTCATGGTTCGTGAGTTTGAGCCCTGCATCAGGCTCTGCACTGGCAGCATGGAGCCTGCTTGGGATTCTCTGTCTCTCTTTCTCTCTGTCCCTCCCCAGCTCATGCTCACTCTCTCTCTCAAAATAAATAAACATTAAAAAATAAAATCTTTAAATTGTGATAATAATTGGGGTGCCTGGGTGGCTCAGTTGGTTAAGCGTCCAACTTCAGCTCAGGTTGTGATCTCATGGTTCATGAGTTCGAGCCCCGTGTTGGGCTCTGTGCTGACAGCTCCAAGCCTGGGGCCTGCTTTGGATTCTGTGTCTCCCTCTTTCTCTGTTTCTTTCTCTCTCTCTCTCTCTCTCTCTCTCAAGAATAAATAAAGATTAAAAATAAATAAATAAATAAATAAATAAATTTAAATAGTAATAATAATTTAAAAAAATAATAAAGTGTGTGAGTCAAGTCAGGTCACTCCTCCGAATGGCTCCCATCTCACTCAGACTAAAAGCCACAGTTACGAGGCCCTATGAAGCACCCACAATCTGGCCTCTCACCTCACCTCCTACTACTCTCCTGCTGGCTCAATCTGTTCTGCCCACACTGGCCCCTTGCTGCTTCTAGAACATGAAAGTTAATTCTCCTCTCTTAGCATCTCTCATTGACTCCATTTTTTTTTTGTTGTTTACTTATTTTTGAGAGACACAGTGAGCACAAGCCGGGCAGGGGCAGAGAGAGGGAGACACAGAATCTGAAGCAGGCTCCAGACTCTGAGCTGTCAGCACAGAGCCCGACACAGGGCTTGAACTCATGAATGGTGACATCATGACCTGAGCTGAAGTCGGACGCTTAACTGACTGAGCCACCTAGGTGTCCCTCACTGACTCCATTTTTATGTATGTGGTTTATATTATGAACATTTTCGAATATATAGAAAAGCCAAAAGAGTAGTACAATGATCGTCCATATAGATACCAGCTAGATTGAATAATTAACATTTTGTTATATTTGCTTTATTTCTATATGTAGGCATACACACAGACACACACATTACTCTGAACCCTTTGAAGGTAAGTTGCAGACATCATGACCTCAGGTTCCTAGTGCCAAGAGATGGCAGGGGCTGGCTCTCAGGGGGCTCCACCAAAGCAGTTAATTTCCATGTTGCCTTGGGTATAAACTAGATACTAATGAGAGATGCTGTCTTTTCAGATAGAACTTTCCAACGCCAAATCAAGAGAATCCACTTATCTGCCTAGATTGTTGGGCTCAGAAAAGTCCCCAAACCCAAAGATCTAAAGTTCAAAGAGAATGAAAATTAAAAGGTTTGATGTGCTCAGGCTGGAGTTTTTGGGTTGATTTTTTCTCATCATTTTGGCTTTTGAAAATGTCATACTCTTTAAACAATAAGTAATAACAAAGAATGTTCCCAAGAGGCAACAGACATCATTTAGTAATAACAGTAATAATAACAACAGAAAGAAGAAATTTTCCAAGAGCCAACAGCTTTTCAGTTTATCCCTGGGACTTTCCTAGGGATATACTCATGTATTTTTCTTAGCTTTTCTAGCAATGGTGAACACGTGTAATCAGTGGTGTGTTGGTAACTGTTTAATTACCAACTCTCTAAAAAAATGTGTACCTACAGGCACCTGGATGTCTCAGTTAAGCGTCTGACTCTTGATCTCAACTAGGGTCTTGATCTCAGGGTTGTGGGTTCAGGCGCTGTGTTGGGTTCCATGCTGGGTGTGGAGCCTACTTTTAAAAAAAGTGTACCTATACATGTACATAGGTTTATTATAAGTTTTACTGATATAAAGGATGTATAACACAATTTACAAATAATAACGAAATAGGCAATACTCTTTATTGTGATTTCCATATATTGCTATAGCCAGTTGGTTCTCACAGGATGCTGTCATTGACTTTTGCCAAATTCTCATATCCATAGCAATCTGTGGTTATGGGGGTGCCTGGCTGGCTCAGTCATGACAAAGAGTGTGTGACTATTGCTCTCAGGGTTGTGAGTTCAAGCCCCATGTTGGGTGTAGAGATTACTTAAATAAATAAAACTTTTAAAAAATCTATGGTTCTGGTTGTAGTCAACAAAGAAATGTAGTTCTGACCAAAGTGTTGTTGATATTTGTGTTTGCATTAACAAATAAGACAAAAGTACAATAACAAATAAGACAAAAGTGAAACAACAAAGTCATACATAAGAACCTCACTCATGTGTCGGGGCGCCTGGGTGGCGCAGTCGGTTAAGCGTCCGACTTCAGCCAGGTCACGATCTCGCGGTCTGTGAGTTCGAGCCCCGCGTCAGGCTCGGAGCCTGGAGCTTGTTTCCGATTCTGTGTCTCCCTCTCTCTCTGCCCCTCCCCCGTTCATGCTCTGTCTCTCTCTGTCCCAAAAATAAATAAAAAACGTTGAAAAAAAAAATTAAAAAAAAAAAAAAAAAAAAAGAACCTCACTCATGTGTCAATGACAGGAGCAGCTTCTTTGCTGAATCAGATAATAGTTTTTGAATACGGAAAGAATATCTCCTTAATTTTTTGTACTAGTCACAATGTATTGGGTATAAGACACAACATACTTCTAAGTTTAATCTGCATGTTAACAATTTCTTCTGTTCTGTTCTTAACTCTAGACAATTAACAAGACAGTTAATCAAGTCTTGATTGTAGTGTTTACCAATTTCTGTAGCTGATTTCAGGCAACTACCATTATGTCACCACACAGGGACCTGGGAAGAGATGCATAGTAACCACTATATAACATTTCCACCACATCTCTACGATAGGCATAAATGACCTCAAGGACATATAGATAATAGTAAAATGTGGGGTGCCTGAGTGGTTCAGTCGGTTAAGCACCCTACTCCTGATTTTGGCTCAGGTCATGATCTCACAATTCGTGAGATGGAGCCCCTTGTCAGGCCCTGCGCTGCCAGTGGGGAGCCTGCTTGGGATTCTCTCTCTCTGCCCCTCCCCTGAGCTCTCTAAATAAATAAATAAATAAATAAACATTGAAAAAATAGTAAGGTGTAAAATAATTAGGAAGTAATGAGCGTTTAGTAGTTATTCATTACGTTTGCATTTTTTTAGTTTATTTCTTTATTTTAAGAGAGAGAGAAAGAGAGAGAATGCAAGCATGGAAGGGGCAGAGAAAGGGAGAAACAGAATCCCAAGCAGGCTCTGCACTCTCAGCGCAGAGCCCGATGCGGGGCTCGAACCCACAAATCGTGAGATCATGACATGAGCCAAGATCAAGAGTCAGACGCTTAACTGGCTAAGACACCTAGGTACTCCCATTACCTTTGCATGTAATATAATTTACTTCATTGTAAATTTGTATATTAACATTTAAATATAATTTTAATATTTATATATTTTTGCATTTCTAATAATAATGGCTGTTTTTAACAAGTGGCTCAGAAAATTCCTAAAAATTTAACAATTGGCTCTTGTGAGCTGGTATGAGCCGGTTCCAGCACACTATGTGGGCTATGCTGTGAGACTCAGCTGGCTGCCCTGGTCCTGTGGAGTGTACCTCCTCACCGTCTTTACATGTGCCCTCCTTCTCCATCCTCTTGGCCACTTGTGCCATGGGTGACTTCCTCTGTTCCCACCCAAATCTCTCTACCACACACCCAATTCCTAGAGCTCAGTTTGAATTGTGTCCCTTTGTCTTCAAAACTTCTTGTTCAGGGGCACCTAGGTGAATCAGTGGGTTAAGCGTCTGACTGTGGCTCAGGTCATGGTCTCACATTTCATGGGTTTAAGCCATGCGTTGGGCTCTATGCTGTCAACACAGAGCCTGCTCTGGATCCTCTGTCCCACTCTCTCTCTCTGCCTTTTCCTCACTCTCTCTCTTTCTCAAAAATAAATAAACATTAAAAAAAAAAACCCAAAACCTCTTAGGGCACCTGGGTGGCTCAGTCAGTTAAGCATCAGACTTTGGCTCAGGTCATGATCTCACAGTTCTTTGGCTCAAGCCCTGGGGTCGGACTCTGTGCTGACAGCTCAGAGCCTTTAGCCTGCTTTGGATTCTGTGTCTCCCTCTCTCCCTGCCCCTCCCCCACTCATGCTCTATCTGTCTCTGTCTTTCAAAAATAAATAAACATTAAAAAAAAAAACTCTTGGTCAAACGCACTGCTTGTAGAATCAGGTCCAAATTCCTTGGGCTTTTTGCAAGCCCTCCTCACTGTGGTCTTAAGCTATTTTCTCAATAGAAGGACAACACAGTAGTTCCCAATTCCCGGGTCTCTAATCACCACAACTTCTTTCTTGGACATCAGACCCTCATAGTCATCTGCCACCTGGACATCTCTTAGGTGGTCCCCAAACATCTCAAAATCAGCATGTCCCAAATAGACTCCCACCCTCACAGTGTTTCTATTTCTGTAGTCCCTGCTTTTTCTCTCTTAGACCTTCAAATTTACATTGTTCCCATCTCTCTTCCTATTATTTTGATGCTTTTTTCTTCCAGGAACATTTATTCCCCACACTCAGCCATTCTTCAGGTCTCAGTTGAGATATTGCTTCCTCTGGGAAACTTCTGGGAAGGTTAGGAGCCCACAGCACACCGTTTCCCTGTTCTTCCCATTCTAGAATCTACCATGGTGTATTAAAATGGTCTATTTAGGGGTGCCTGGCTGGCTCAGCCACTGGAGCATGCAACTCTTGATCTTGGGGTTGTGAGTTCAAGCCCCACATTGGGTGTATAGTTTACTTTTTTTTAATTTAAAATTTTTTTAATTTACATCCAAATTAGTTACTATATAGTGCAACAATAATTTCAGGAGTAGATTCCTTAATGCCCTTTACCTATTTAGCCCATCCCCCCCCCCAACACCCTCTAGTAACCCTCCGTTTGTTCTCCATATTTATGAGTCTCTTATGTTTTATCCCCCTACTTGTTTCTATATTATTTTTGCTTCCTTTCCCTTATGTTCATCTGTTTTGTCTCTTAAAGTCTTCATATGAGTGAAGTCACATATGTCTTTCTCTGACTGACTAATTTCACTTAGCATAATACCCTCCAGTTCCATCCATGTAGTTGCAAATGGCAAGATTTCATTCTTTTTGATTGCTGAGTAACACTCCATTGCGTTTATATATATATATATATATATATATATATATATACATACATATACACACACACACACACACCACATATTCTTTATCCATTCATCCGTTGATGGACATTTGGGCTCTTTCCATACATTGGCTATTGTTGACAGTGCTGCTATAAATATTGAGGTGGCATGTGTCCCTTCAAAACAGCACACCTGTATCCCTTGGATAAATGCCTAGTAGTGCAACTGCTGGGTCATAAGGTAGTTCTATGTTTAGTTTTTTGAGGAACCTCCATACTGTTTTCCAGAGTGGCTGCACCAGCTTGCATTCCCAGGGTGTATAGTTTACTTTTAAAAAATTGTCTATTTAATTGTCTCTCTCCATTGGGAGTTTGTGAGGTCCATAAGGTTAATCTTGTTCACCACCATAATCCCCACCATCTAGCCCATTCACCGGCATGTTGTGGGTGCTGGATGAATGAATGAATGAATGAATGAATAAGAGGTATATCCTGCAGGACCCCTATAAACCTTTCCCTGTCTTGTTTCCTCACTGTTTCCCCAAGTACACCTTGTCCTTTTTCATTTCCAAAAAAAAAGGAAGCGAGAGTTTTTGCTTATGCTTAAGGGGACAAGGTCAGAAAATGTCACCTTCTGAAATTGGAACTAATAGAATCAACATTGAATAGATGAGAGCAGCCATCTGCAAAATAATCCACTTTAAGGGTTGGTTTGTAAATGTGGTACCAATGAGACAAGGGGGGTTCTCAGGTCTCTATGGTGACCAGCATGTTGCCACAGGCCAGAGATCTGCCAAATAAAAAGAAAGCGATAATGTCAATCAGTTGTAACCTGATTGTTAAAGATAATGCTGTATAAGCAGGAGGGCCCTTGTCTACATGGGGTCTTGAAAAGACTTGAGCTAAAGAGCAACACATTTTCTGTGCTCAATCATCATTAAGTGCTACCTGTAGCCCTTTAGAGTTTACAAAGCACCTCCATGTGTTACCTCAGTGAATCTCCATGATGACCCCGTCAAGTGGACCTTATTCGTCATTTTATAGATGATAAAAATGAAATGCAGGGAGGTGAATCTACTTGCCCTAAGTCCACCCCCCCCCACCACCGCCACACACACTAACACTCACATCTTCACTAGACCCACAGAGCATGAGATGGTTATAAACCTAAGGAGAGAAATACCTCTCAGGCAGAGATAGAAAGTTCTTGTAGTGACCAGGTATTCAACCCACTACCTTTGGTTCATTCTGATTCTGTGCTCAGGTTGCAGCTTTTAACTATGAAGAGGTTTGGCTCAGGGCCTTGGACACCCTGAAGGGAGTGTGGGGAGATGCTGGGAGAGAATTTCTGTCAGGCTGGTTTTTTGTTCACTCAACAAACACTTATTGGACAACGACTATGTGTCCAGAAGTGTTAATAAAATGGGACATAGTGGTGAATGAGGCACAGAGCTCCTCACCAAACTGATGGCCTAATTACAGCAGTCTGACAAGTGAATACAATAGTCCCGCCTTATTTGTGGGAGATATGTTCCAAGACCCACCCCCCCATCAGTGGTTGTCTGAAACTGCAGATAGTACTGAACCTTATACATACTGTTTCTTCCTATATGTACCTACGATAAAGTTAAATTCATAAATAGACACAGTAAGAGATTAACGACAATAATTAGTAAATAGAACAATCATAACAATATTCTGTAATAAATGTTATGCCAGTGTGGTCTCTGTCTCCCATAATATCTTATTGTACTGCACTCACTCTTGTGATTATGTGAGATGATAAAATGCTTACATGATGGGATGAAGAGGGGTGAATGATGCAAGCATTGTTACAGGTTACTTCTGACCTGTTGCTATGTCAGAAGGAGGGCCATCTGCTTTGGACCATGGTTGACCTTGGGTAACTGAAACCACAAAAAGCAAAACTGCACATATACTTAAAAATACAGTATGATAGAAAAAGGAGCACGGGGTGCTCTGGGGGCCCATCAAAGAGCCATTTACGGTGGTCTCAGGGAGGGTCTGGAAAGGCTTCCTAGAAGAATCAGTGCCTGAGCTGATACTGGAAGGGATTTAGAAAAACAAAAAGAGGTTGGAGGAATCAAGATGGGGAGAGAAAAATTTAACAGGGAGACAGGGTGGGAACACTGCGGGGGTGGGAGTGTGTGACAGCAAAAGGCTAGGGAAGAGCTATGGGGGGAGGTTGTGAGAAGTGCGGCTAGAGAGATAATCAAAAAGTCAAATTAATACAAGAATGACCTCATAATAATAATGTATAGTACAATTTCCCCAGATCTATGATGTTATTAATCATGATTATTAATCATTCATTGATGAAATCAATGAAAATTTATATGGCTGGTACCAATGACTTTGTAATTCTAAGATCTGACTTGAAGTGAGTGATTAGAGCACCTCAGTGTGAGGCACAGAACTCAGCACGCTACATGCACCCTCACAGCAATCCTGCTGTGTGGGATCTGTTATTGTCCTACCGTGCTAGTGAGAGAATTGCAGGTCAGAGAGGTTAAGAGTGCACCCAAAGTCACATTGGCTGTCAGGTGGCTGGTTTGGCATTAGTACTGAGGTTTAATATAGAGTCCAGAGCCCATCCTGGAACATGGCTTGCTCAATAGTAATCAGACGTGGGGCGCCTGGGTGGCTCAGTCAGTTAAGCATCAGACTCTTGATTTCAGCTCAGGTCCTGATCTCACCGTTCATGAGATCGAGCCCCCATGTTGGGCTCTGTGCTGACAGTGTGGAGCCTACTTGGGATTCTCTCTCTCTCTCTCTCTCTCTCTCTCTCTCTCTCCCTCTCTCTGTCCCTCCCATGCTCTCTCTCTCTCAAAATGAATAAAATAAACTTAAAAAATTAGCAATCAGATGTGTATAGGAATCTCACCTTAACCCTAAGAAAAATAAAGTTATCAAAGGGCACCAAGAAGACACCCAGATTTTGTTTTAAAAAACTCACCCTAGTGGGGCACTTGGGTGGCTCAGTCGGTTAAGGGTCTGATTTCAGCTTAGGTCATGATCTCATGGTTCATGGGTTCGAGTCCCACATTGGGCTTTCTGCTGTCAGTGCAGAGCCTGCTTTGAATCCTCTGTCTCCCTCTCTCTCTGCCCCTCCCCTACTCACGCTCGCGTGTGCTCTCTCTCTCCCCAAAATAAATAAACGTTAAAAAAAATCCTCACGCTGGCTGTGGGTTGAAGGATGGACTGGAAGGGGGAGAATAGAGGCATAAAGGGCAAGGGAAGCCTTTTGCCTTTTACTTCATCTCTCAGATGGTTGTGGCTTGGACTAGGGAGGTAGCAGTGGGGATTGAGAAAAGGGAGTAGATTCACGAGATATATAGGAGGTAACATTGACAGGCCTTTGTGCCTGATGGGATATGGTAAGTAAGGGCAAAGAAAACTTCAGGATGACTCCCAGGGTTCTGGCTTAAACAAATGGATAAATGGCAGAGCCATTCCTCAAGAAGAGGAACATGGAAGGAGGAGGAGAAGGTTCTGAGGAAGAAGACACCCACTGAATTCACACTGCAGGTGGAGTGCAAGGTCCATGAGAGACACAAAGCTGGAGAGATGGTTCTAGAGTTCAGAGAAGAGATCTGGACCAGTCATCAGAATAAAGAAGGTGATTCCAGTCGTGGAGGGATGAGGTCTCCTGGGTGTGCAGAATGAGAAAGGCAAGGGGCAGGTGCACACTACTGGTTGAGGGAGGATGAGTGAACAGGCTCTGTGAGGCACTGCAAAGGGTCTGCTTGCTTTTTTTTATGTTTATTTTATGTATTTATTTATTTTATTTTTTATTTTTTAAAAAATTTTTAACGTTTATTTATTTTTGGAGAGACAGAGACAGAGCATGAGCTGGGAAGGGGACAGAGAGAGAGGGGGAGTCACAGACTCTGAAGCAGGCTCCAGGCTCCGAGCTATCAGCACAGAGCCTGACTTGGGGCTCGAGCTCGTGAACCATGAGATCATGACCTGAGCCGAAGTCTTCTGCCTAACCGACTGAGCCACCCAGGCGCCCCTGTATTTATTTATTTTTAATGTTTTGTTTATTTTTGACAGAGAGAGTGCACACAGGGGAGGGGCAGAGAGAGAGGGAGACACAGAATCTGAAGCAGGCTTCAGCAGATGATGTCTGAAGCAGGCTCTGAGGTGTCAGCACAGAGCCCGCACAGGGTTTGAACCCATGAACTACGAGATCATGACCTGAGCCAAAATCAGACGCTGAACCAACTGAGCCACCCAGGAGCCCATATTTCATTTATTTTTGAGAGAGACAGAGAGAGTGCGAGTGGGACAGAGAGAGAGAGGGAGACAGAGGATCCGAAGCGGGCTCTGTATTGACAGCAATGAGCCCAATATGGAGCTTGAACTCATGAACCATGAGGTCATGACCTGAGCCAAAGTCAGAGGCTCAACTGAGCCACTCAGGTGGCTTGCTCTTATGGGAGGAGAAAGCTGGCAGGCCTGAGACTGAGTTGAGACTTCAATTCTATGAGTAGAAAGGACCTTTGGACTTAAAGATGCCTCCCCAAAGAGCTGCACTGGGCAGCACAATTGTCAGTTTGAACACTCATGTAATTTTCAGTAAGGATGTGGGCTTGGGGCTGCCTCTCTACCCATGGAGAGGGCTGCTGAGAGCCAATCCCACTGTCTCAACCTATGCACGTTCCCTTTGGGATACAAGGATCTCACAGGGTCTGATCCAACAATTTGAAGAGACAGTATAACATAGTGACTAAGCATATGGCCTTGGCAGCAAGACTGCCCACTTCCAAAGCCTCCACCAACATTTGGCAGCTGTTTGACATTGGGAAAGTCATTCATTCCCCTGATACTTACCTTTTCCATCTGTAAAAGGGGGGTAATAATTATACCAACCTCACAGAGCTTGTTTTGAGGATAAAATGAACTAGAACATTCCCTGGCAGGTAGTAAACTCTATTGAATGCTAGCTGATCCTAGCCAACAAGAATGTTTCTGACCTATTACAGTTTCCAAATCCATATTCTCCAGGGCCCAATTGCTCAATAAAAATGCTTAGAGCATTCAAAAAGCAGGAACAACAACAAAAGTATTTGGGAGAAGAATATGATAGTTGATATTTCAAAGGGCTCCATCAAAGTAGTCATCACAGGAAAAATCAGAATTTGGTTGGACTTTCTTCCCCTTTTTATAGTTTGGTATAATTTTTACTCTGAATCATTTAATGATAGTGGTAGAATTGAATATGGAGCCGGGGGTGGGGGTCAGTCCATGTCTTTTCAGTACTTGAAGACTCTGAGTCATAGTCTCAAATAATTCCATTTGAGCCTTTCATCAAGCCTGCAAAGGAGATGTCATTTATATCCTCCTTGGTAGAGGTAGAAAATAAGGCTCAGAGATATCAAGAACAGACGTGGGACTGGATCGGAACCCAGACAGATGATGTCAGAGCTCCATGAAGTGGGGGATTGATTGGTTCATGGTTCTGGAGGGGGGCGGGTTGTTGGCATGGGTCTATTTACCCCATGTAAGGGGAATTTGTGCTTTTGTGCAAGAAGTAAAGCAGTGAGGAGGCCCCACTGGCAGGCCCCACGCTGGGGCGATTAGGGCCAGAAGGCAAAGATGGCTCTTGAGGACTTTTGGAAAGGCCCCTCCTTGGGGGCCATATGTTTGTAATCACTGTGTGTATGGCCAGAATTGGGGGACGGGCTGTCTTGGCCGGTGGCCAAGCCAGATGTTTATTGTGTGACTCCACATAGCACAGCGCTCAGTAACCCCTCGCCGTGCTGGGAATTTGTATGCCATAGTTATGACCAACCTCATCCCATAACTGAGAAGGTTTCAAAGGTCCTCTGGGTCAAAGGCAGAACCAGGGAGGTGGGAGGTTAGCCTCCCATCCCCTCACCCCTTCCCATTTGGGCCCCTTTCTTTGCATATGACTTTATTTCCTCTACTCTCTCTCCATGCCCAAGTGCTCCCTGTCCTCCTGCAGCCTTCCCCACCCTAGGACATCCACTAAGGCCTGCCTGGCCATTGGCTTCATTTCCCCCTGCTGTTGTGAAGGATGAGCCCTTTTGTCCCCCCTACCCATTTTTTTTAAAGTAACTCTACCCCTACGTGGGACTCAAACTCACGGGCCTGAGATCAAGAGTCTACTCTTGATCAAGAGCATGCTCTACTGACTGAGCCAGCCAGATGCCCCAACCCTTTCCCACCTAACAAAACCCCAGTCATCTTTACAATCCCTCATCTTGGCTCTGCTCTGAAGCTTCTCCAACTTCCTCAGAAATGGAAGGACAAGGAGGCAAGTGCTCAGGGAGCACCTACTCTGTGCCAGCTGTGGAACCAGGGGTTTTACATACCTCACCTCATTAAATCTTCACAAGAGCCCTGTAAATTTCTACAGGTGAGGGAACCTGGGTCCAGAGATGGCAAACAACTTGTCTAGGGTCACACAGCTGATCAGGGCAAGAGTGTGGCTCAGTTTAACTCAAGTCCCTATGAACTTGAACTCTGTCCAGTTCACACCACAATGCTTGTCCCAAGACATGCTCCCTCTTGATCACCTTCAGCTCCTCTTTTTTCATCCCATCACATGTCCAATCCATCAGCAAATCCCACTAGCTCTACCTTCACAGTATATCCAGAAGCCATCACTTCTCACCATCTCCACAGTTGCCACCCTGCTCTAAGTTCCCAGGTACTTATTGCAATAGTACCCTATCTGCTCCTTTGCCCCTAGCAGGGCACTTGCTTCACCCTTGCCCCTCACCAGACTTCCCACACATGGTCTATTCATTACACAGAAGCCAGAGGGATCCTATTGAAACACATGTCAGGGGTGCCTGGGTGGCTCAGTTGGTTAAGCACTTGACTCTGGATTTCGGCTCAGGTTATCTCACAGTTTGTGAGTTCAAGCCCCATGTGCAGCTCCACCCAGACCCTGAACAGCCTGCTTGAGATTCTCTCCTTCTTTCTCTGCCCCCCTTCTGCTCTCTCTCTCTTTGTCTCTCTCTCTCTCTCTCAAAATAAATAAACTTAAAAAAAAATAAAAACATGTGTCAAATCATGCCATGTCTCCACCTCAAAATCCTGCAATGGCTCTCATTTAATTTGTAGTATCCATCCTTACTTTGGCCTACATGGCCTGTGTGCTCTGTCTCTGCCCCTTTTCTAGCCCTCTCTCCCTTCCTCACTCTGCTCCAACTATACTGGACTCACTGCTGTTCCTTCAACACACCAAACATGCTCTTGCCTCAGTGCCTTTGTACCTCCTGTTTCTTTTGCCTGGAACATTCTTGGAAATCCATATGGCTTGCTGCCTCACTTCTTTCAAGTCTTCATTCAAATGATATCTTCTCAGCAAGACTTTCGCCATCACCCTGTTTAAACTTGCAACCCCTACCCCACCAACAAACACTTCATATTCCTATGCTCCTGTTGTATTTTTCTCCCTTGCTTGCACTTGTCAGCAACTATAGCCAGGCCTCTCACTTAGCTGTGATGGTCCATTTTATGTGTCAACCTGACCGGGCCACTGGGTGCCCAGGTATTTGGTTAAACATTATCTCCGGATGTGTCTTCAAGGGTGTTTCTGGATGAGATTAACATTTGAATCTGTAGACGGAGAAAAGCAGATTGCCCTCCGCAGTGTGGGTGGGCTTCATCCAATGCACCGAAAGCCTGAATACAATAAAAGATTGAGTAAGAAAGAATTCTTTTTACCTGACTGTCTTGGAGCTGGACATTAGTCTCCTCCTGCCTTCAGACTCAGACTGGAACTATACATACCATTGTCTCCCTCTGCCTCACCCACTGCATATTGTAAACTTCTCAGCCTCCAAAATTTTTTTTTTACAATTTTTTTCTTGTGATGACTAATTTTTTTAATGTTTATTTATTTTTGAGGGAGAGAGAGAGAACACATGTGCAAGCGAGCAGGGGAGGGGCAGGGAGAGAGAGAGAGGGAGACTGAGGATCTGAAGCAGGCTCTGTCCTGACAGCAGAAAGCTGGATGTGGGGCTCGAACTCATGAACTGTGAGATCATGACCTGAGCTGAAGTGGCACACTTAACTGACTGAACCACTCAGGTGACCCCAGCCTCCAAAATTCTATTAATTAATTCCTTACAGTAAATGTCATTATGTATGTATGCTCATGCTATTGGTTCTGTTTCTCTGGAGAACCCAGACAAATACACCAAGTAACAGTATACATTTATTACATTTTTAAAAGTTGTTGTCTCTCTCCACTCCAACTTAAACTTCAGGAGGGCAGGAGTTTTTGTCTGTTTTGTTCACTGCTGTATCCTCTGCAAAATGCCTGGCATATAGTAGGTACTTAATAAACACATGTTGAATGAATAATGGCCCTTATAATTGTATAATTGTACCTTGTTTGTGTGTCTTGCTTTTTTCTTTTTCTTTTTCTTTTTCCTTTTTTTTTTTTTTTGTCTCCCAGGAGTCTGTGAGTCACTCCACCACGGGAACTGGCATTTGCATCCCCAATGCCAGGCAAAATGCCCACCACCAAAGTACCCAGTACATACTGAATGAAATGCCTTGATATGATGCATCCAGAAGACCGTTTAAGTTACCAGGACCAAACAACACAGAGCCCTTGCGTGCCAAATTCGCGAAGACCACCTCTCTTTTCCCCCACCCTTCCCTCAAACCCCAGCCTTGGCAACGCGGCTTCCTTCTGCCTGGTGCACCCGCCCTTGCTCTTTCCTCCCTTCCCCCCACCAAGCCTTCCTCGCCCGCCTGGGTACAGGCGATTATCTGGGGGTGGTAATTGAGAGTAAATTGGAACTTGTTTTGCACAGGGCTATGTCTCACGCAGGTCGATTTGTATGCTTCCTGGGCACTTGTGACACTCCAGAGATGCCATAGCAACGGCCTTGGCGCCTCCGGGCTCACTAATGGCAAGAGATGAGGCGGGGGAGTGGTGCGGGCCACGGGCACTGAGATGGCGGGCACGGCCAGGGACACAGCGCCACAGGGAGCGGTCACCTCTCTGAGCCTCGGTTTCCCCGTTGGTATCAGGGAAATAATAACCAGCACGGAGGCTGTCGTCGAGCAGAAAAGAGATAATGGCTTGAACAGTTTGTAAAACTGTAAACTGAGGAGTGGCTATCCGTACAATGACTATTCTTTTTCGTGGCATTGTCTTCTTTCCTACTTGTCCCCTGCCTTTCTGCAGCTCCCCCCTGCCCGCTTCGCCCCTCCCTGAGCCAGTGCCTGCCAGATTCCCCCGCCGCAGGAGCGGGGTTCCTGCTGGCCCTCCTTTATTCGCTGCAAAAATCACTGCCCCTGGAACACCTTTTAGCGATGAGGCCCACAGAGACACCGCCAGCTCATCCTGCGGGGGCCGAGCCACTGATTAAATTGTATTCACTCTGCCTTTCGGTCATTCAGATTGGCTGGGACGAGGCCAGCTAGAATTAGTGACACATTTGAAGCAGAGAATATTGACAAAAGAAGGCCGTTTTATTGCTTGCAATGACACGCGATAATTCAAAGAAGGCTTCCCAGTGTTTCCAAGGAGAGCTTTATTTAGACTTTTTTGCTAATTATTTGGATAGATGCAGACCACAAGTCCTTAAAATCCGTTTTGTTCCCTTCTAGGGGTTGAAAAACAACCTTTCTTTCTCCAATGGCCTCCTCTCTCTTTAAATCTGAGATCCTGACCAGGAGAAGGCTTTGAAAACAAGAAAGCACTACTGAACAATTCATTCTTTACAAATATATATATATATATATATATATATATATGGTTTATTTATTTATTTATTTTAAGAGAGCACGAGCAGTGGAGGGGCAGAGAGAGAGGGGGAGAGAGAGAATCCCAAGCAAGCGGGGAGCCCGACTTGGGGGTGGAACTCACAAACCCTGACATCATGGCCTGAGCTGAAATCAAGAGTCAGAGGCTTGACTGACTGAGCCACCCAGTCACCCCCCCTTCCAAATATTTTTTAAGCACCTACTATGCATCAGAACTATTGTGGTTATTAAAGATACAGACATGGAACTAATGTTCCTAGAGGAGAAACAAATAATATGGAAGTAAATAGAGAAAGGAGATACTTTTCAATAGTAGTAAGGGCTCTAGGGGCACCTGGGTGGCTCAGTCAGTTACGCTTCTGACTCTTGATTTCAGCTCAGGTCATGATCTCACAGTTCATGAGATAGAGCCCCGAGTCAGGCTCCACGCTAATGGCATAGAACCTGCTTCAGATTCTCTCTCTCCCTATCTTCCCCTCCCCTGCTCATGCTCATACCTTCTCTCTCTTTCTCTGTCTCTCTCAAAATATATAATAAACATTAAAAAATAGTAAGGGCACTAAAGGACATAAACAGGATGAGAGAGGTGAGGTAGTTACTTTAGAGAAGATGGGTCAGGAAATGTCTCACAAGAGAGATAGCGGAGATCTCAATGATAAGAAGGAGCCAGCCATGCTAAGATTTTAGGGGAAAGTGTTCCTGGTAGAAGGAACAGAAAATGCAAAGACCCTGTGGTGGAAATGGGCTTGGTTGTTTGAAGAAGACAAAGAAACCCAATGTGGTTGGGGTGAAATGAACAAACAAAGTGAGATTTGGATGGGTCAGGTCACTAGGGACTTGAGGGCCATGATGAAGAGTTTGGATGGTATTTTCAGTGCATTGTGAACTAATGAAAGTTTCTAAGCAAAGGAGTGATGTGATCTGGTTTCTATTTTTAAAAAAGATTATTGGCTGCTGTTTGAAGAATAAATTAGATTACCTTAATAAAAAAAATGGACTGGGAGACAAGAATGGGAGTAGGGAGGCCAATTAGGAAGCCACTGGTAAATGCCAGGTGGTTTACGCTTGGGTGCTTGCAATCTGGTGGGGTAAAGTGGAGAGATTCAGGATGTATTTTGGAGATAGAGCCTAGATAGGACTTGGTGATGGATTGGATTTGGGACAGAGAAGAGACAATGTTTCTAGTTTATAGGTTTGGGGCTTGAGCAACTGGATGGATGGTGGTGCCATTTATAGAGATGGAAAAGACTAGAGCAGATCAGGTTTGAGAGTGGGTTGGGAACCCATACTTTTGGATGCTTTCAGTATGAGATGTCAGGGAGCCCTTGATATAGGAGTCTGGGGCTGAAGTGAAAGGTTTGGACCTAAGAAAGACATTTTGGAGTCCTTAATATTCGGCAAAGAGTTCTCAGGATTCTTGGTGACTTGTTCAAAGCCAACCCTACACTAGAACAGATAACTGCCCAGGGGGACAGGGGGATACCTGCCTCCCTCTCTACCTCCAAAAGGACACCTCTGTTCTCAACTTGACTTGTCTCAGTGAAGACCTATTCTTCAAGGAAATGCAAAATAAAACTTTTTAATAATCAGAAGGGTGAGGATCAAAAGGTTGGAAAACACTGTTACCAAAGGTGTGGGGAAACAGGTATCCTCATATGTTGTTGATAGGAATGTAAATTTGCTCATCCCTGATGAAAGGCAATTTAGCAGCTTCTATCAAAATGAGAGACACATATACTGAGACCCCAACAATTCCACCTTTAGGAAATTATCCTACAGATATACTCACACATTCACAAAAATGCATGTGCCAGGGTATTTACTGCCACAATGTTTGTAATAGCAAAAGACTGGAGGGGTGCCTGGGTGGCTCAGTCAGTTGAGCATCTGACACTTGATTTTTGGCTCAGGTCATGCTCCCGGGGTTATGGGATCAGGCCCCAAGTCAGGCTCTGTGCAGAGCATGGAGTCTGCTTGAGATTCTCTCTCTCTCTGTTTCTGTCTCTGTCTCTGTCTCTCTCTTCCTCTCCCCCACTTATGCTCTCTCTAAAATAAAAATATAAAATAAAATAAAAGATTTGAAAAATATCCACCAGCAGGGGACAAGTCAAATAAATTAAGGTACACTCTTACAATAGAATATATGCAGCCATTAAAACTAAGGAAGATCTTAATTTTTTTTATTTTTTAAATTGAGGTGAAATTCACATAACATTACATTCACTAGTTTAACCATTTTAAAGTGTAAAACTCAGTGTTTATATGTATTGATATGAAAAATCCTCTGAGACCTATTGGTAAGTGCCTACCCCCACTCACCTGTCCCCACCTGTCTACCTCTGCTGGTGATCCTAGGAGGGACTTTTTTCGATGGGCACCTTTGAAATGTCTCCATGACATAGAAGGCTGAGTCTGTTGCTAAGGAAAGGTGGTGGTAATAATCAATGGTTCTCAGAACAGCTGCACATTAGCGCCACCAGGAGAGATTTAAAAAATGTCCTTGCCCAGGCCCCACCTCTAGAGATTATGATTTAATTAGAGGTGAGGCCTGGACATGATTTTTTAAATGGAGGCATAATTTACACAAGGTACAATGACATAGGTCTTAAGCATGTAGTTCAATGAATTCTGCTACTTGTGGGCAGTGTGTAACCACTGCCCCAATAAAAACATAGACCATTTCCACTGTCCCAGTCAATGCCCACACCATTGACAGAGGAAACCACCTTTCTTATTTCTATCATAGATCCATTTTTGATTGTTCTTGAATTGCGTATAAGTGGAATTGCGTATAAGTGGAATTGCGTAGAATGTAACATTTTGGGATTGGCTTCTTTCACTTAGCACGATGCCTTTGAGATTCATCCAAATTGTTGCACTGATCAGTAGTTCATCACTAGTAGTCTCTTCCATTGCTGAATGGTATTCCTTTGTGTGGATACACCAAAGTTTGTTTAGTCATTCACACATCCAGGGACGTTTGGGTTGTCGCAATCTTTCTATAGGGACATGCATTCATTTCTCTTGGGCTGGAATTACTGGATTTATGTAGAACTTTTTTTGAAGCCATCTCTTTTCTGAAGTTCTTATACCAATTTACACTCCTACCAACAAAATATGAGAGTTATAGCTGTTCCACATCTTTGACAACACTTTGGATTGTCTGTCTTTTTAATTATAGTGATTTTCACGGGTACATAGTAGTATCTCATTGTGATTTTAAATTGCATTTCCCTAATGACTATGTTGGTCATCTTTTTATTTGCTCATTAATCATTCATATATCCTGTCCAATTCTGTGTCTGTTTGAGTGTTTTGCCCATTGTAGGTCATTTTATTATTGATTTGTAGGGGCTGTCTATATATTCTGTATACTATATTTTGCCAGATACATATATTGCAAATACAATTATTGTTTAAAACATCTCTAGTGATTCTAACATGAATCTAGGGTTGAGAACCCCTGATACTCTAAACTTTTTTTTTAATGTTTATTTATTTTTGACAGAGAGAGACAGAGCATGAGCAGGGGAGGGGCAGAGAGAGAGAATCCGAAGCAGGCTCCAGGCTCTGAGCTGTCAGCACAGAGCCCGACATGGGGCTCGAACTCACAGGCCACGGGATCATGACCTGAGCTGAAGTCGGACGCTCAACCGACTGAGCCACCCAGGTGCCCCGAGCACCCCTGATACCATAATGATCAGCTCCAGAGGGTCTCTGCTTCTATGAGTTCCCAAATATGCCCCCTTGCAACTACGTCTGATGATTGGTTCTTCAATCAATGTGAACATACATGGCTGTGGGGATTTGGGGAGTTAGGGGTGGCTTGTCAGTCTTCCTCCTATGGATCTGTATGGCTTCTTGGATTGTTCATTCATCTGAATGGTTCTCTTACCCTCTGATGTGAGACTGTAAGTCTTTTATTGTCACTATCCTAAAATTTTCCATGTATGAAACTTGGCCTTATTGCCTGACCCATTCTGACTACCTGGATATTGTGTATGTCAAAGGCCAAAGACATGTTTTCTTCTGGATGGAGCAAGCTATGTCCTTCCTAGGCATAGAAGGAGTGTGACTTTCTGAATCCCCTCACAGCCATTGTCCTCAGGCTGCCTACCTGCTCACTGAAAGGTTGAATCATTTTCTAGTAGCCTTGGGAACAATTCACCAAGGGTCTGGAAGTTGATGGCCTGGTCCTGGTCTCTTTGAATCTGCTGTGTACTTGCTGCATGATTTTGTGTAAAGCAGTTAACCAATCTGAGCCTTTGTTCCTGTGACTGGTAGAGCAATTGCTTGCTTGTTATGCGGAAAGTGCCTGGCATCAAGTAGGTATTCACAGGATGCCTGGGTGGCTCAGTCGGTTAGGTGTCCGACTTTGGCTCAGGTCATGATCTCACAGTTTGTGAATTCAAGCCCCACATCAGGCTCTGTGCAGACAGCTCAGAGCCTGGAGCCTGCTTCAGATTCCGTGTCTCCCTCTCTTTCTGCCCCTCCCCTGCTCATGTTATGTCTGTCTGTCTCTCTCTCTCTCAAAAATAAATAAACGTTAAAAAAATTTTTTAAAAAGTAGGTGTTCACAAAGCCATCGGTTCCCTCAAAAGGGGAGCTGGGGAGCTTGGCTCTGGGAGCAGTGCAACTGGGCTGTGAGAGGAGCCCTCTGCTTGGGGACTTGCCATGCCCTCAGTGTGCCCTCGTGTCATGTATCTGCCCCTTCCCTCCACACATAGTCTAGGAGGCCTAGATTGGCCAAGTTCCCTCCTGCTGTGTTGTCCTCACCCTGCCCTTCTTGGCTAATTTGAACAGAGCATCCAACGAGGGCCCCTAGGCTCTTTAAGCTCACAGCAAATGGCTGGGAAGCCAATTCTCTGGGACATACAGTTCCTGACTCAGATCTGGGCAGGGGGCCAAGGCCTTCGAAGGGCTGTAGAAAAATGTAACCCTTAGCCTCCCCTCAAGAGCTTGTAGTTTCTACTGTCTATCTCTTTTAGTGCCTAAAAGGAAGGGCAAAGGACCACAAAGGTTAAGATTAGGTGCCCACAGGAGTCCCTTCTTGGGCTGGCACCAGGGAGGAGCTTTGACTTTAGCTTTTAAGATAGGTGCTCATGCCATGTAGGAAGGTTTTCTCTGCTGCTGCAGGAAGTAGATTTGGAAGCTGAGGAGGAGGTCATGGGAGCTACCAGAAATGCTCTTGACTTGGGGAACACATATGTATAGGGCATCTGGAGAGTCCACCAACACTGGCAGGAACCCACTCATTTCACAGCAAAACAAGATTTGGAAGAGAATAGAAAGGGAGTATCCTATTCCTCGGTGTAACTCAGATTCTTTTGTGCTATTTCCAAGTCCATTCTGAGGCAGGTTTAAGAGGGAGACAGGCACAGTGCTGGCAAGAAGTGTGGCTGGGATGGGTATGCGTGGACCTCCCCTTTTCCTTGGTTCCTGCTCCTCACTATTGTTTTGGGTGTATCATTCTTACCCACAGCTTTATTTAGCTCTCCAACACGGTGTCTATTGCTCACCTTTGAGACTAGTAAATTGACAAATCCATCCATCCATCCAACAAATATTTGCTTATAAGCTACTATATGCAGGTGCTGTGCTAAGCTCTGTGAAGCTGTAACTGTGAAAGCCATATCTGTCCTTCACAGAGCCCACATGATCATGGGCTGGGTGAGCCAGAGGTAACTGGACAACCACATTCCATGGACTAAATCCAATGATAAAAGCAGGGCGTGTCACACTGTGTCACAGAGGATGAATGTTGGGAAGGATTATGGAAGGTCCCTGGAAGAAGGGAGACTTGAGCTGAGAGCCAAGGAGTGAGTAGGACATAGTGAGACAAAAAGGAAGGGAAGAAAGTCCACGCAGAGGAAATAGCATGTGAGACAAGATTTGAGTGAGTAGAAGTGTTTTAGCTTGAGAAGAGTGATGTGCGTATGTGTGTGTATGTGCGTGAGAGTGTGTGCATGCTCATGTCATGGAGAAGTGAGTCATAAGGCAGGAGAAGCAGTCAGGGGCCAGATCAGGAAGGCTTTGAAAGCCATGCTGAGGAGGCAGACTTGATTTTGAGGGCAAGGGGGTGCTTCAAAGGGTTTAGACAGGGCCATGACATGATCAGATTGGTGTTTTTGAAAGATCACTCTGGTTTCTGGGTGCAGAAACACTGGGGAGCAGGCATAAATAAAAGCAGGAAGAAAGTCAGGAAGCTATTGAAGTAAGGCAGGTGAGAGATGACAGTGTGACAGACCAGAATGGTGGCAGAGGAGATGAAGAGAAGTGTTTGGGTTGGAGATATATTTTGGAGGTAGATCCAACAAGATGTATTGGTGAATTGGAAAGATGCCTCTCAGTTTCTGACTTGAACTATTGGGGGGGTTGGAAATGTTGTTCATGGAAGTGAGGAATATTGAGGGAACAGGTCTAGGGGAGGGTGGGAGATGAGTTCAGTGCCATGTTGAGGTTGAGCTTCCAGGAAGATATGTCCTGTAGCCAGTTGGCCATCTAGGACTGAAACTCAGGAGAAAGGATGAGGCTAGAGACAAAATTGTGAGGTTTGGGGAGTGGACAAGGTAGCCCAAAGGGAGTGAAGGAGGCCATGTTTTTTGCAGCGGCACTGTCCTGTCAAACGATCCCTACCCTTTGGTGCCTGCCTGCTTCAGCTCAAACCCTAGGAGGCGGGTTTAAGAGGCACTTATCAAAGACTGAAATTTAGTGCAAAGACCCTGTGGATAATCCTAAATCTTGGCTCCCTCTTTCCCCTCAGCTCCTGTCATCTCCAGGGCATCTTGGACTGACTTGACTAGCTTCCAGTAAGAATTTATCCTGCGGGTGGGCCAGGCCAGCTGCCATTCTTAGGAAACTGAGTTTCTGGCTCCCCCTGCTGGCAGAACTGGAGATGACTCACAGCTGGGCCGCTGAGCTGGGAAGCACCCTCCTCACCTCAAAAGAGAGGCTGAAGACATCTGCCCCAGTATTCTTCTCCAACTCCCCCCTCCACCCCACCAAATCCCACCCACTTTAGAACTCTTGCTGGAAATAGCTGGATAAAAGCCTAATTAGGTGTCTGGGAATCACAGATTAAATTCTCCCTGTTTCCAAATTACTTCTCTTCTGCCCCAAACTCACTCTTGGCCTCCTTGTCCACGAGGATTCCATTTGGTTATTTCTACCTATCTCCAAAAACACTCTCTTCCATTCTGAGTCCGCATGAGCAGCATTTTGCTGACACCCATTTGACCTTCCTCCTCCTCATATGCAGGAAAGCCATGGTCTGTGCTGGAAAGAGTACTGGGCTGGGAGTCAAGGAACCTAGGTTGAGTCCTGTTTCGGCCACCGATTCAGGGTGTAGCCTTGGACCAGTCACTTCCTTCTTTCCCACTGGCAGTTCTCTCACCTGCGACTTTGGACTGGACTCCAAAAAACCCTTCCAACTCTAGTGTCCTAGGTTTTGCTCCAACCACCTTACCCTTTTCAGTTCTTCATGTGCATCAATCTCTCTCCTGCTTCAGGACCTTTGATCATGCTCTTCCCTCTGCCTGAAATGCTTTTCCCTTCCCTTTTAATTTCTCCTTACCCTTCAGCTCTCAGCTGAGATGTTACTTCCTCAGAAAAACCTCCCCAGCCCCTTCAGACTGGGTCAGGTACCCCATCATATGCTCTCAGATTCCCTGGAACTCTCTTTCTGTGCCTCATCATGGTTTGTGATTTTCCACATGCTTGCATGTTTATTATTTCAAGTCTCCCCCCAAATCCCCAAACTTCAAACTCTTTGATAGCAAGAACCGGTCTGTTTTGCTCACCACTGTATCCCAGCACCCAGATGCTTGCCTGGCCATCTTGTAAAGGCTCAACACATATCTATTAAATACATGAAGAAGTAAATGGATGAATGAACACTTATCTTCACCTATCATCTGCTTTCTATATCTAACTAGCATAATGTCTAAGAGCAAAAAGTCGAAAGCCAGAATGCCTGGGTTTGGAGCCCAGCTTTACCACTCACAAGCTGTGTAAGCTGGTAGAAGTTATTCTTTCTGTGCCTCTGATTCCTTATCTATGAAGGGTGGATAATAATAGCATACTCTACCTAACAAGGTTGTTGTGAGGATGAAAAGACTTAATATATGTAAACTGTGTGGAACAAGGCTTGGCACTCAAGTACTATATTAGTAATAGCTATTGTTCTTAGCCTGCCTCATCCATCTCTCCATTTACCCATTCTGAGCTCCCCCACAAGGACTCATTATCTTATTTCCGGTCTTTGAGTACTGGTGACTCAGTGTTATTTGCAGATTAGATAGCAAAGTTTTTTTTTTAATTTTTATTATGGAAAACTTCGAACAGGTGGAGCAGAGAGAAGAACGATAATGAACCTCTGTAACAAGTTTCAACAATAATCAATATTTTGCCAGTCTATGTTCATCTTTCCCCTTCCTCATCTTTCTGCCTTCTGGAGTATTTTAATACAAACCCCAGATGTCATATAATTTTATCTGAAAACACTCCATTATGCATCTCTAGCAGATAAGGACTTTAAAAAATACAACAATACCATTAGCACACTTTAAACATTAACAATAATTAGGGAAGGCTTTTGAAACTCCATTCCCCTGGGGGAAGCTGGGGGAATGGGAGCCCTCACTCTGGGGGTAGACATGAAATGAGGAACAGTCAAGAGAATTAATATAAAGTACCGTGAACAGGCTCTGATACATAAATGGGATATAGTAATAACTGTTATTTTGATTCTTTTCCATTTTCTCTACTTATCCACCCTAAATCCTCCCCAACCCCTCTCTTATTTCTGGTCTATGAGCCTGTGTTACCCTTTAGAAAGGAGGACTAGGAGTCCAGGGTGATGAGTTTCCTGGGTCACTTGCACCCCTTGGTGAGAGCTGGGACTCTGGAAGGCACTGAGAAGGGCCCGAAGGTAGTGACTGTGGGACTGAGGGGGAGGGAAAGAGAGCTAGAGGATTTAGTGCGTTTTAAATAAGGGGGAGTCCTGGAGCGCCTGAGTGGCTCAGTCGCTTAAGTGTGAGACTCTTAATTTCAGCTCAGGTCATGATCTCACAGTTTGTGAGTTCCAGCTCCACTTTGGGCTCTGTGCTGATGGTGCGGAACCTGCTTGGGATTCTCTCTCTCTCTCCCTCTGTCTTTGCCCTATCTCTCTTTCAAAATAAATAAATAAACTTTAACAAAACAGAAGGGGGAGTCCTGTGGCTGTGTGAGAATGGTACTGAAAAAAATCCAATAACCTAAGGGCAAGCAAGCAGGAATCCTGGTCCTTTCTTCCCAATATTCAGAGCCTTTGGGGATCATTGAAAGCTAGGAAGCAGGGAGGCCAGAGTCTGGGTCCTGAGGGAGTTCCTTCTAGCTTTTCTCCACAGCCCACAGAAAGGCAGCTGCCTGAGACAGTAATCAGGGTTTTGCTTTGCTTCATTTTGAGTTCTCAACTGCTCCAAAGATATGTAAGAGATGATGGTAGATGTTGAGCCAAAGCACAACTGGAGATGGCCTGCCCTAGACTGGCGATGAAGATTTTTGTGCTCCCATCTCTTTTCTCCTTTCTATGAAATTCTCCCCAACCAGCCTTTCTCATCACACGCCTACTTTGGGTACCCAGAACGCCTGCGCACTCGACTCACCCCAATGCAAACTTGCCTCTAGGGAGAGAAGTGATTCAAACACTTTAACAGAGTAAGCAAGCTCTTTCAAAAACTGGCTTCCAACTACCTCATCTACCTCATTTCCCACTACTCTCCTTTCTGGCAATAGACAGTGGACACAGTGAAGGAGCATGGATTTTCCATATAGACCTGGTATTAAATTCTGGCTCTGCTATTTCCCAGCTCTGGAACCTTAGGCAAAGTCACTTTATGTCCCCAGCCTCAGTTTTCATATCTGAAAACGGGGATAGTAGTAGTATACTAAAAGCCCTCTTAACAGAAGGCTTAAAGCCATATGAAAATATGACCTAAAGTCATGTGAACTAGGAAAATATCCCATAGTTTCTTTTTAGAAGATCCCCTTTGAAACTAATGATCTATGGTATTTACAAAAAGCTTAAAATCCTCTGGACTTATGGTGGGCGTGACTGGGTCAATAAGTGAGTTTTCAAACACTGAATGTTAATTAGTGCCTTGAAGAATCACAATGTCCATGTTTTCATCGCTGTATGAACAAGGGCAATTTTTGTTGGCCCACAACCTCTGAGGATCATCCAAGCAACTGACTTAAACTCACTGCGTTTCCTGCCCCAAGCTCTGAGCTCTGCCTTTGAAAATGACAGCATCCTAGTTGGAGCTTCTAAAGAAATGGTAACCATACGTTACAGCACTACTTTTTTTTTTAGCACTACTTATTTCTTAAATGAGAGCTTTGGCTTGGCTCTTGAAGACTCTTCCTCAATGTAAGTCTAAGTCACGGGGACCATGCCTCCCAGCGTGTTTGAATTCAAAGCATGCTCAATGACAGGCAATGGCGAGCATGGAATGAAGGATATTTGGGGGAACAGGCTATGGAGAAGGTCTCTAGCGGCCACTAAAGTGACCGAGATCATATCAGGCATTTTACTTCACTCACGAGGATAGCTAGCACACGCACACGCACGAAAGTGCTGAAGCACTGCTTGCACCGAACTGAAAATGCGAGAGATGAGAGGACACAACGCCCTCCCTTTCCGTTGGGGCTGGGACCGCCTCTTAGCTCCAGCGCGTGTAGGCGCAGGCGCGCGACCTTCGCGGGCGGGCTCCGGCGGTGGCGCGGAAGGAGGTGCTGCAGATTGGCCAGCCGTGAGGCCGAATGTTGGCCTTGACCCGCCTTCCGGCGCACCACGCATGCGCCGGGCGGGAGCGAGCGAAATTTGATCGCCGCCTGAGGTACCTGGAGCCCGAGTTGGGGGTCATGGAGGCGTCCAGAGGGTCTGCGGAAGCCGCGGCCTTAAGCCCGGAGCAGGCTGCCCGTTACCTGAGGTATGTCTGGGCCGCTGGGGGGGTCTAGCTCGCAGGCTCTGGCCGGCAGTGGGGGTGGGAAGCCCTCGGACCCTCCCGGGGGCCCAGACTGCTGAGGCCCTTGTGAGACGCGCCCTTGCGTTCTCGGAGTAGGGCGTGGGAATCTGCTCAGATTTCTAAAACCTGGGGAGCCTCCCGATGCCCCCTTCTTTGGTCAGATAGCTCTCCAGTGCGAACTCCTTAAAAGTCAGAACTTCCACTGATCAAGCCTTTCTTGAGTCTTGCCAGTCTACCAAACACCAGGCCTAGGGGATACAGAGAGGAGTGAAACACTAACCTTGCCCCCTCAATACTGCTTATATTTTGGTAGTGGAAAGGGGTAGGTAAACCAAGAATCGCTATAATGTTTGATGAGTGCTGAAAGAGGTATAACGTGCAAGGCATAGTATGGGCATAGAGGATGAGATTGGTCAACTACAAGGGCCGGCCTCACAGAAGGAGATGCTTGTGTTCAATGAGTAAGCGTTCATCTTATGGCTAAGGGTGGGGGACATGGTGATGTGAGGATGAGATTTAAACTTTTTTAAAAAGTTGTGATAAAATAGAAACAATGTAACTTAGCCATTCTTAAGTATACAGTTCAGTGGTGTTAATAACATTAATAACATTAATACTGTTGTTAAAGCAGCACCACCTTCCACCTCCAGAACTCTTCAGCTTGCAAAGCCAAAATTTCCTATTAAAGAACTCCTTCCTCCCATCTCCCTCAGCCCCTGGCAGCCATCATTCTACTTTCTGCCCTGGTGCATTTAACTCCAGGAGCCTCATACAAGTGGCATCATACAGTATTTGTCTTTATGTGATGGGTTTATTTCACAGAGCATACTTTCATCAAAGTTCATCAGTATTGTGTCGTTACAGAATTTCCTTCCTTTTTAGGGGGGAATATTCCATCATGTGCACATACCACATTTTGTTTATCCATGTATCTGTTGATGGACACTTGGGTTGGTTTCATCTCTTGACTCTTGTGAACAGAGCTGGCTTTGAACATGGGTGTGCAAATCTCTCTTTGAGATCCTGCTTTCAATTCTTTTGGATATCTAGCCAGAGGTGGGATTGCTGGCTCACAGGGTAATTCTATTATTAATTTTTTGAGGAACTGCCATACGGTCTTTTACTGCAGCTGCATCATTTTACCTTCCCTCCAGCGGTGTACAAGGGTTACAGTCTCCATATTCTCACCACCACTTGTTATTTTCTGGTTTTGTTGTGATGGTTGTTACTAGCCATCCTAATGATAATGAAGTGGTTGGGATTTTGATTTGCATTTCTCTAATGATTAGTGATGTTGAGCATCTTTTCATATGCTTATTGGCCATTTGTATATCTTCTTTGGAGGAATGTCCATTCAACTCCTTTGCCCATTTTTTAGTCAGGTGGGTTGTTTTATTTTCACGTATTTTGGGTATTAACTCCTTATCAAATATGATTTGCAGATCTTTTCTCCCATTCTGTAGGTTGCCTTTTCACTCTGTTGGTAGTGTCCTTTGATGCACAGAAGTTTTAAATTTTGATGTTTTACAAACAAATAAATTGGGCCAGTGTAATAGTTCTGTCTTCCTTTCAAAAAAAGTGTGTTAAGGCTGTTAAAAGCTAAAAGGTCTTACTGAAGAGTAAAATCACATCTTTAGGCTAAGTTACATGACGCCTTTAAGGAAGATTTGGGAAAACAGGGAGAGTGTGGTGTGGTAGAGTACTAGCTTTGGAGTTGGGCCATTTGGGGTTCAAAATATGGCTCTGCCATCTGCTAGCTGGGAAACCTTAAGTGAGTCATTTGTTCTGAGCCTCAATGTTTTCATCTGAAAAATGGGGATAGGAAGGCTTAAGCTATTTAACCCCCTCCCCTCCTTTCCCTGAGCAAGCAAAAATGCCTGGATTTCCCCAACACTGCCTCTTAAACAGGCACCTGTCTCTTCCTTGCTCTCAGGTGCTCTTTCCTGAACATTCCCAAACTCCCCTGCTCCCTTCAATGCTCAGCCCTTCTTTCACAGTCAGCATCTTCTGCCCTCACAGTCCCCTGCCTCTCATGACCCCTCAACTCACAATCTTTTTTATTTCTCCTAATCTTTCTCTGTCTCTCCCATCCTCTTCCAAATCCAACCTACACCGAAGTCCCCTGGCACAAAGCATCACCTTCTCTGCCTTCTTCAGTGCTGCTAGTCCTCCTTGGCACACTCTGCTCACACATATCTGCCTTTCTTCCTCCCTCTCTCCTCTCTCTCCTCTTGCTGTCCCACCTTCTTCATCTCTCTGCCCCTCCTGCCTAACAGCTGAAAGAAAACTTTGAAACTTGGTGTCATACACTCTCTGCACCCATGTTTTCTTTTTCACACACGTCTTCTGTCAGATGAAGTAACTGTCGCACGCTTTCGGTGCCTGTCATGCTTACCCCCCAGCCCTTCTCTTGCCCACCGTCCTCCTCTCCCTCTTTCTGTCCTGTCTCTTCCTGTTCCCCATTATCTCTTCCTCTGTCACCCACCTTTGTCACTCACTCTCCCTCTCTGGCACTCATATTTTCTTGCTCCTTCTCCCATTCTCTGTCACCCACCACATCCTTCTCTCTCTTGCCCCCATTCTCTCTCCTTCTGTCACCCATCCTGTCGACACTGTCCTCTTCCTGCTCACACTGTCATCCATTCTGTCTCATCCACTTACTCTTCCGTCCCACCCTCTTTCTGTGTCTGTCATCCTCCCCACTGTCGCCCCTTCCCCCCTTTCTCTGTCACCCATAACCTCTGTCCCCCACTCTCTACCTCTGTTACCCATTCTCTGTTACCCACTTTGTCATTCACTTTCCTTCTCTGTCACCATTCTTTCATTCTGTCACCTACCCTCTTTTTCCTCTCTGTCACTGTATCTTGGGTCCAGTCAGGAGGTAGAAACCATATAGCATATTAAAACAAGAATTTCAATATAAAGAATTAATAAAATGATAAACGAGTGACTATAAGAAATACAAACGGGGCGCCTGGGTGGCTCAGTCGGTTAAGCATCTGACTTCAGCTCAGGTCATGATCTCGTGGTTCGTGGGTTCACGCCCTGCGTCAGGCTCTGTGCTGACAGCCCAGAGCCTGGAGCATGCTTTGGATTCTGTGTCTCCCTCTCTTTCTTCTCCCCTGCTCATGCTCTGTCTCTCTCTCAAAAATAAACATTAAAAAAAAAAAGACATACGGAAACTCCATATGGTGTCCTTGGGCTAAGGGGGAGTATCCAAGGAAGGACAGACTTGGAAGGGGATCCTCTCCCCAAGGCTGAGGTTCAGACTTCATTGGAGAAGTGTAGTTCAGCCCACTGTGTAGCGGAGAAATGCTCTGGCTGGTCTGCATCCCCTGGGCCAACAGGAGGCAAACTTCTGGAGTGCAGGTGGCGAGCAGTCTATCAGCAACTCTTGGCATGTGCACACAGAAGAGGTAGGGGCCCAGGGCACAGGCGAGCTGTTGGGCGAGCTGGTTTCTATGTGAGGGGCTGCAAGAAGGTTATTGCCAGGCCAGGTGGAGGCTTCAAGGTCATTGAGGGACGGCATGTTCTGGGTTTGTGGTTGTGGGCTATTCTGTTGTCCCCCTGTGCTGCAGCAGCCGGCAACTTCAGAAGAGCCCCTTCCTCCTGAAGTGTCCCTCAGGTGCCCTCTACTGAGAAAGAGTAGCATCGTGTTCACTGTAAAGGAGAGATGCTTAAAGGAATTCTGTCCATTATCACAGAACAGGTATTGAGGGGTGAATTTGGAACTGAGAGGCAACAAATGATGACTGGTAGAGTCAGCCACCCTCTGCTTACCTCTGTCACCCACCCTTTCTCTCATGTTGCCTACCTTTTGTCTCTCACTCACTGTCTATGTCACTTGCTCTCCCTGTGTCACCAGTTTGTATGTATCTATGTTGTCCATACTGTCTTGCTATCACCTGTCTGCTGCTCTCTTTCTCTATTCTCTGTGTCACCCACTTTCTCCTGTCACTCAAACTGCTTTTGTCAAGGTCACTAATGATTTCATAAATCTAAAGGTCACTTTGTAATCCTCATCTTCCTTGACTTACCAGCAGTATTTGACAGTGTTGATCACTTCTCCATGAAACTCTGCATTCATTTGGCTTCCAGGACTCCTCACTGTCCTGATTTTCTTTTTCTTTTTTTAAGTTTATTTATTTATTTTGAGAGAGACCAAGAGAATGAATGGGGGATGGCAGAGAAAGAGGGACAATCTCAAGCAGGCTCTGTGCTGTCAGCACAGAGCCCATGTGGGGCTCGAACAAATGAAACCATAATATCATGACCTGAGCCAAAATCATTAGTCAGACGCCCAACCAATTGAGCCACCCAGGCTCCCTTCTCCTGATTTTTTTTTCTAATATAATTTATCGTCAAATTGTCTTCCATACAACACCCAGTGCTCATCCCAACAAGTGCCCTCCTCAATGCCCATCACACAATTTCCCCTCTCCCCCACTCCCCATCAACCCTCAGTTCTCTATATTTAAGAGTCTTTTATGGTTTGCCTCCCTCCCTCTCTGTTTGTAACTTTTTTTTTCCCCTTCCCTTCCCCCATGGTCTTCTGTTAAGTTTCTCAAGATCCACATATGAGTGAAAACACATGGTATCTGTCTTTCTCTGCCTGGCTTATTTCACTTAGCATAATACCCTCCAGTTCCATCCATGTTGCTGCAAATGGCCAGATTTCATTCCTTCTTATTGCCAAGTAGTATTCCATTGTACATATAAACCACATCTTCTTTATCCATTCATCAGTTGATGGACATTTAGGCTCTTTCCATAATATGGCTATTGTTGAAAGTGCGACTATAGGGGCGCCTGGGTGGCTCAGTCGGTTGAGTGTCCGACTTCGGCTCAGGTCATGATCTCATAGCTCGTGAGTTCGAGGCCCACGCCGGGCTCTGTGCTGACAGCTCAGAGCCTGGAGCCTGCTTCTGCATCTGTGTCTCCCTCTCTCTCTGCCCCTAACCCAGTTGCATTGTCTCTGTCTCTCTCAAAAAAAAATTAAATAAATAAACATTAAAAAAAAATTTTTTTAATAAAAAAATTTTAAAAAAGTTATTAACTGGATCTGTTATTCTCATTCAAAAAAAAAAAAAAGAAAGTGCTGCTATAAACATTGGGGTACATGTGCCCCTATGCATCAGCACTCCTGTATCCCTTGGGTAAATTCCTAGCAGGCTATTGCTGGATCATAGGGTAGTTCTATTTTTAATTTTTTGAGGAAACTCTACACTGTTTTCCAGAGCGGCTGCACCAGTTTGCATTCCTACTAACAGTGCAAGAGGGTTCCCGTTTCTCCACATCCTCTCCAGCATCTATAGTCTCCTAATTTGTTCATTTTAGCCACTCTGACCGACGTGAGGTGGTATCTCGCTGTGGCTTTGATTTGTATTTCCCTGATGATGAGTGACGTTGAGTATCGTTTTTTGTGTCTGTTGGCCATCTGGATGTCTTCTTTGGAAAAGTGTCTATTCATGACTTCTGCCCATTTCTTCACTGGATTATTTGTTTTTCGGGTGTGGAGTTTGGTGAATTCTTTATAGATTTTTGGATACCTGCCCTTTATCCGATATGTCATTTGCAAATATCTTTTCCCATTCCATTGGTTGCCTTTTAGTTTTGTTGATTGTTTCCTTTGCAGTGCAGAAGCTTTTTATCTTGATGAGGTCGCAATAGTTCATTTTTGCTTTTAATTCCCTTGTCTTTGGAGATGTGTCGAGTAAGAAATTGCTGTGGCTGAGGTCAAAGAGGTTTCTTTTTACCTTGCTGATGCTGCTTCTCAGATTATGCTGATACCTCCTCATATCCTTACTTTTTTTCTTTTTCTCATCTAATGTACTTTAAATTCTCAGACATCATCTAATTTCATCCTTAAATACTTCAGTGCTGCATCTCTTTTTAAAAAGAACACATACTTACAAAACCATTATAATGTATCACCTAACAAAACAAGCTAATTCCTTGATATCAGCTAATACCCAGTCCATATTCACATTTTTCAAGTGGTCTTTAGTCTTTTTATAATTGCTTTGTTTGAATTAGGATCCAAAGAAGGTCCACACACTGCATTTGGTTATATTTCTTAAGTCTCTTAATCTAGGGGCACCGTGGTGGCTCAGTTAAACATCTAACTCTTGATTTTGGCTCAGGTTATGATCTCAGGGTTTGTGGGTTCAAGCCCCACATAGGGCTCCGTGGGATTCCCTCTCTCCCTCTCTCTCTGCCCCTCCCTCTCTCCCTGTCTCTCTCTCCCTGTCTCTCTCTCTCTCTCTCTCTCTCTCTCTCAAAAAAGTCTCTTAATCTAAATCAATCCCTCCCCACCCCTGACTTTTATTTCTATGCCAATGATTTGGATTAGTCTGATGGCTTCCTTGTAGTATTATTAGTTTGTTCTCCTATCTCCTATAATTTAAATTTAAAGGCTTAGATTCAGGGGAAGATGGCAGCGTAGGAGGACGTTGGGCTCACCGCGTACTGCTGACCACTTAGATTCCACCCGCATCTGCCTAAATAACCCAGAAAACCGCCAGAAGACTAGCAGAACGGACTCTCCGGAGCCAAGCATAAATGAGAGGCCCACAGAAGAGGTAGGAAGGGTGGAGAGGCGGTGTGCACTACACAGACTGGTGGGAGGGAGCCGGGGCGGTGGAGGGGCAGCCAGCCCACCCGGCAAGGCAGAGCCCCCGAGTCTGGCTTGCAAAAGCGGAGGGGCCAGAGGGAGTGTGTTCTGACAGCCAGCGGGACTTAACATCTAGAATGTTATAAGTCAACAGCTCTGCTTGGAGAGCGGGAGGGCTAAAGGACAACGGGAAGGACAGTTGTTGAGCTCCGGAGGACAGACCTCAGCTTGGCAGGGAACAAAGGCACTGGGAAGCGCCATCTCCCTCACCCATCCCCCAGCCAAAATCCCAAAGGGAACCAGTTCCTGTCATGAACTTGCTTGCACCATGCAAACACCCAATGCTGTGCTTCTGTGGATCCATCCCTCCGACGGGTCTGCCTCCCTCCCGGTGCCTCAGGGCTCCTCCCAAAGCAGACCACCGAAGGCAAAGTGAGCTGAGCCTACCCCTCCCGCCCCTGTGCACTTTGAGGATCCACCCCAGCTAATACACCAGATCCCATCAGCTAATATGCCATATCCCGTCGAAGCAGCACCACAAGCCTGGCAGTGTGCAAGTAGCCCAGACAGAGGCCACACCACTCCACTCCACAGTGAGTCCTGACCCTGGGAGAGGGGAAGATAAGGTACACACCAGTCTGACTGTGGCCCCAGCAGTGGGCTGGGGGCAGACATCAGGTCTGACTGCGGCCCCGCCCACCAATGCAAGTTACTCCAGACAGCACAGGGTAAGAGTCCTGCAGTTCCCCGCCACTCCAGGGACTATCCAAAGTGACGAAATGGAAGAATTTTCCTCAAAAGAAACTCCAGGAAGTAGCGACAGCTAACGAACTGATCAAAAACGATTTAAGCAATATAAGAAAATGAATTTAAAATATTAGTCATAAAATTAATCGCTGGGCTTGAAAAAAGTATAGAGGACAGCAGAGAATCTATTACTGCAGAGATCAAGGGACTAAGAAACAGGAGGAGCTAAAAAATGCTATAAATGGGCTGCAAAATAAAATGGAGGCGACCACAGCTCGGATTGAAGAGGCAGAGGAGAGAATAGGTGAATTAAAAGATAAAATTATGGAAAAAGAAGAAGCTGAGAAAAAGAGAGATAAAAAAATTCAGGAGTATGAGGGGAGACTTAGAGAAGTGACATAATTAAATGAAATAATATACGCGTAATTGGGATTCCAGAGGAGGAAGAGAGAGAGGAGAAGCTGAGAACTTCCCTGAACTGGGGAAGGAAAAAGGCACTGAAGTCCAAGAGGCACAGAGAACTCCCTTCAGACGTAACTTGAATCAATCTTCTGCACGACATATCATAGTGAAACTGGCAAAATACAAGGATAAAGAGAGAATTCTGAAAGCAGCTAGGGATAAACATGCTCTAACATATACAGGGAGACCCATAAGACTCATGATGGCTCTGTCTACTGAAACTTGGCAGGCCAGAAAGGAATGGCAGGAAATCTTCAATGTGATGAACAGAAAAAAAAAATGCAGCCGAGAATCCTTTATCCAGCAAGTCTGTCATTTAGAAGGAGAGATAAAGGCGTTCCCAAACAAACAAAAACTGAAGGAATTTGTCACCACTAAACCATCCCTACAAGAGATCCTAAGGGGGATCCTGTGAGACAAAGTACCAGAGACATCACTGCAAGCATGAAACCTACAGACATCACAATGACTCTAAACCCATATCTTTCTATAGTAACACTGAATGTAAATGGACTAAATGCCCCAACCAAAAGACATAGGGTATCAGAATGGATTAAAAAACAAGACCCATCTATTTGCTGTCTACAAGAGACTCATTTTAGACCTGAGGACACCTTCAGATTGAAAGTGAGGGGATGGAGAACTATTTATCATGCTACTGGAAGTCAAAAGAAAGCTGGAGTAGCCATACTTATATCAGACAAACTAGACTTTAAATTAAAGGCTGTAACAAGAGATGAAGAAGGGCATTATATAATAATTACAGGGTCTATCCATCAGGAAGTGCTAACAATTATAAATGTCTATGCGCCGAATACGGGAGCCCCCAAATATATAAAACAATCACAAACATACACAACCTTATTGATAAGAATGTGGTAATTGCAGGGGACTTTAATACTCCACTTACAACAATGGATAGATCATCTAGACACAGGATCAATAGAGAAACAAGGGCCCTGAGTGATACACTGGATCAGATGGACTTAACAGACATATTTAGAAGTCTGCATCCCAAAGCAACAGAATATACTTTCTTCTCGAGTGCACATGGAACCTTCTCCAGGATAGATCACATACTGGGTCACCAAACAGCCCTTCATAAGTATACAAGAATTGAGATCATACCATGCATACTTTCAGACCACAATGTGATAAAGCTTGAAATCAACCATAAGAAAAAGTCTGGAAAACCTGCAAAAGCATGGAGGTTAAAGAACACCCTACTAAAGAATGAATGGGTCAACCCAGCAATTAGAGAAGAAATTAAAAAATATATGGAAAGAAATGAAAAGGAAAAGACAACAATCCAAATGCTTTGGGATGCAGTGAAGGCAGTCCTGAGAGGAAAATACATTGCAATCCAGGCCTACCTCAAGAAACAAGAAAAATCCCAAATACAAAATCTAACAGCACACCTAAAGGAACTAGAAGCAGAACAGCAAAGACACCCCAAACCCAGCAGAAGAAAAATAATAAAGATCAGAGCAGAAATAAACAACATAGAATCTAAAAAAACTGCAGAGCAGATCAATGAAACCAAGAGTTGGTTTTTTTGAAAAAATAAACAAAATTGATAAACCTCTAGCCAGGCTTTCTGAAAAAGAAAAGGGAGATGACCCAAATAGATAAAATCATAAATGAAAATGGAATTATTACAACCAATCCCTCAGAAATACAAGCAATTATCAGGGAATACTAGGAAAAATTATATCCCAACAAACTGGACAACCTTGAAGAAATGAACAAATTTCTAAACACCCACACACTTCAAAACTCAAACAAGAAGGGGCGCCTGGGTGGCTTGGTCGGTTGAGCGTCTGACTTCAGCTCAGGTCATGATCTCACGGTCCATGAGTTCGAGCCCCGCGTCAGGCTCTGTGCTGACAGCTCGGAGCCTAGAGCCTGTTTCAGATTCTGTGTCTCCCTCTCTCTCTGCTCCTCCCCTGTTCATGCTCTGTCTCTCTCTGTCTCAAAAATAAATAAACGTTAAAAAAAATTAAAAAAAAAAACTCAAACAAGAAGAAATATAAAGCTTGAACAGACCCATAACCAGCGAATAAATTGAATCAGTTATCAAAAACCTCCCAACAAATAAGAGTCCAGGACCAGATGGCTTCCCAGGGGAATTCTACCAGACATTTAAAACAGAGATAATACGTATCCTTCTCAAGCTATTCCAAAAAATAGAAAGGGAAGGAAAACTTCCAGACTCATTCTATGAAGGCAGTGTTACTTTGATTCCTAAAGCAGACGGAGACCCAATAAAAAAAGAGAACTACAGGCCAATATCCCTGATGAACATGGATGCAAAATTTCTCAACAAGATACTAACAAATTGAATTCAACAGCATATAAAAAGAATTATTCACCATGATCAAGTGGGATTCATTCCTGGGCTGCAGGGCTGGTTCCACATTCGAAAGTCAATCAACGTGATACATCACATTAATAAAAGAAAAGATAACCATATGATCCTGTCAATGGATGCAGAAAAAGCATTTGACAAAAGTCAGCATCCTTTCTTAATAAAAACCCTCGAGAAAGTCGGGATAGAAAGAACATACTTAAACATCATCAAAGCCATTTATGAAAAGTCCACAGCTAATATCATCCTCAATGGGGAAATACTGAGAGCTCTCCCCCTGAGATCAGGAACAAAACAGAGATGTGTACTCTCACCGCTGTTGTTTAACATTAGTGTTGGAAGTTCTAGCATCAGCAATCAGACAACAAAAGGAAATCAAAGACATCAAAATTGGCAAAGATGAAGTCAAGCTTTTACTTTTTGCAGAAGACATGATATTATATGTAGAAAACCCGATAGACTGCAACAAAAGTCTGCTAGATCTGATAACATGAATTCAGCAAGTCGCAGGATACAAAATCAATGTACAGAAATCAGTTGCATTCTTATACACTAATAATGAAGCAACAGAAAGACAAAGAAACTGATCCCATTCACAGTTGCACCAAAAAGCATAAAGTACCTAGGAATAAACCTAACCAAAGATGGAAAAGATCTGTATGCTGAAAACTGTAGAAAGCTTATGAAGGAAATTGAAGAAGACATAAAGAAATGGAAAAACATTCCGTGCTCATGGATTGGAAGAATAAATATTGTTAAAATGTCAATACTACCCAAAGCTATCTACACATTCAATGCAATCCCAATCAAAATTGAACCAGCATTCTTCTCGAAGCTAGAACAAGCAATCCTAAAATTTGTATGGAACCACAAAAGGCCCCGAATAGCCACAGTAATTTTGAAGAAGACCAAAGTAGGAGGCATCACAATCCCAGACTTTAGCCTCTACTACAAAGCTGTAATCATCAAGACAGCATAGTATTGGCACAAAAACAGACACATAGACCAATGGAATAGAATAGAAACCCCAGAACTAGACCCACAAAAGTATGGCCAACTAATCTTTGACAAAGCAGGAAAGAATATCCAATGGAAAAAAGACCGTCTCTTTAACAAATGGTGCTGCGAGAACTGGACAGCAACATGCAGAAGAATGAAACTAGACCACTTTCTTACACCATTCACAAAAGCAAACTCAAAATGGATAAATGACCTGAATGTGAGACAGGAAACCATCAAAACCCTAGAGGAGAAAGCAGGGAAAAACCTCTCTGGCCTCAGCTGCCGCAATTTCTTACTTGACACATCCCCAAAGGCAAGGGAATTAAAAGCAAAAATGAACTATTGGGACCTCATGAAGATAAAAAGCTTCTGCACAGCAAAGGAAACAACCAACAAAACTAAAAGGCAGCCAACGGAATGGGAAAAGATATTTGCAAATGACATATCGTACTAAGGGCTAGTATCCAAAATCTATGAAGAGCTCACCAAACTCCACACCCGAAAACCAAATAACCTAGTGAAGAAATGGGCAGAAAACATGAATAGGCACTTCTCTAAAGAAGACATCCAGATGGCCAACAGACACATGAAAAGATGCTCAATGTCGCTTCTCATCAGGGAAATACAAATCAAAACCACACTCAGATATCACCTCACGCCAGTCAGAGTGGCCAAAATGAACAAATCAGGAGACTATAGATGCTGAAGAGGATGTGGAGAAACGGGAACCCTCTTGCACTGTTGGTGGGAATGCAAACTGGTGCAGCCACTCTGAAAAACAGTGTGGAGGTTCCTCAAAAAATTAAAACTAGACCTACCCTATGACCCA
>NC_064817.1:55789699-55795065 GCF_023721935.1 Panthera uncia | reverse complement strand
AGAGAGAGAGAGAGAGAGAGAGAGAGAGAGAGAGACAAGGCTCTGACTTTAGAGCAAAAGGTTGGGAGTTCTCTTGGCCTTCCATGAAGAAACTGTGAGGAAAGATCTCACTAGATGCTCGGAAAACTTGTCCTGAGAAGGGGCCCTAATCGTGAAACGGGGAGCTTCAACTCCTTGACATCCCGCACCCCCGTAGGTGGTGAGATCAGCGTACAAGAAAGTACGGAGGGTTGAATGAGCAGAGGGTCCTCCCCTAGGTAGAGTAGATGGAGGGAGGGATCAGATCTGCAGTATTCCTAGGAGTTGGGCAGGACAGAAAACAGGACAGCTGACTGAGACCCTTGGCACTATTTCTGGGTAGACTGCCATGCCACAGTCTCAGCTCATAAAGAGCTCCCTCCCCTCCTTGGACCCAGCCTACACAGCTGTTTTTTCTTTTCCCTTAGGTTTATTTCCCAGGATAGAAGAAATAATCATGAGTTGTTAGTTATGCTGTGGGAGTGTAGTCCCTCCTTATAATTTACACTTATTTGCTGCTTTTTAGTTTACAAAGTAGTTTTGACATTTTTTGTTTTATTAATTTTCCCAGCAATTCTTGAGATTCCACGTTTTACATACTGGGAAACTAAGGTATGGAAAGGTCAGGAAGCTCACCTAATATCAGTAGAGTGAGGACTTGAACTCAGGTCTAACTATAAATCATATATTCTTTCTGCTAGCCCATGCTGCCAAATTCTCTTCATTGGGCTGAGTGCTGGGCCTTCAAGGCTCTCATTCCCCACCCCCCACCCCCACTCCAAAGAGTAAGCTTCACAGCCTGAACTGGCTTCTCTGGGGATGTGCTGAGATTACTCCCACCCCACGGTGGGGGAGGGGGTGGCACTCACTTAGAACAAGAAAGCTTAGTTTAGGTGGCTTGGGGAACAATTACCAGTCACTCCCCCCACTTCTAACAGGTAAGAATTATAAGGAGCTGACCTCTCCAGGTAGGAGGTTGTACTAGTTCTGAGGCCTAAAGGAGAGGGGATAGAAGAATGGGCCTCATGGGTATTGAGTGTGGAGAAAGGAACGGACCTTCTCAGCAGACCCAGAGTTAAAGGATGGAAGGGGTGGGGAGTCACAGTGCCAGAAGTCACAGTGGTTCTCAGTTACTAAGGATGGATGGTTACTGTGTAGGTGGACAAGTGGGATTCCTCGAAAGAACCAGGAGTACCAATGTAGCCAGTGTGTTTAGGAATGCCATTACTGAAGGGTCCCAGGGAGACACGGAGTTCTTTGCCTCAAGAGCCCTGGAACAAGAAGCTACTTAAGCATCTTTCCCCAGGCAGAGGGTCTCCTTATCTGGAGCACCAGTCAGAAATCAATTCATGTGTTTCTGACTGTCCATAGCCTCAGCCTCTAGTTTTGCTCCAAGCCCTTCTGGGCTCCTCCTGATTTTCCAAACACTAAAGAGCTCCATGTGGGAGGTCAAATGCCCCTAAGGTTGGAGATCTTAGGCACAAATTCCTGAGGAGAAGTAGGGGAAAGGAGGTAGGAAAGAGTAGGGAGGTGGGGGGGGGGCGGGGACACAGAAGGATGGTGTAACTAGCCTGGGGCAACCAGTAGCAATAAGCTGCTCTGGGGGCTCAAGAAGCTACCAATCTCAGCTCCCTAGGCCCCTGAGGAAAAAAAAAAAACTTATCTCTCTCAGAATATCAGCAGTGAGGGAGAAAGGGAGAACAGAGGGAGGAAAGGAGGAAGGGAGAACATGGAGCTTCCAATACCCAAGGCACTCCAAAGCCGATAGAGCCTCAAGGGGCCACCCACCAATAAGGTAACATATCGATTATGTACTGGCAGCTTGGCACTCTGAGGGGGCCACCGTCTGAGGGCTGCCTGACTGGACAACATGGCCTGCGCCATGGGCACTTATACTTGATTCGTGTAATTGCATGAGATGGTAAATAGTACAATATAGGTTGGGTAAGGTGGTGTAGAACAGATTAAAAATACCACACAAGAAATTTGGCAGCAGCAGTCAGAAAGCCACTTAATAGAAGAGAGGGGACTTCTGCTTGGTCTTGAGGAACTAGCAGAATTTACTGAGGGGAGATCCTTCCTAGGACAAGGAATGTGCCTTGTGGATTTGAGGCACGGTGAGAAGCCTGGCCTGAGTGAAGTTGAGGGTGTGTGCCCAGTGATCGGGAGGAATCAGGAACAAAGGAATCTGCAAATCCTATGGAGAGCTGGGGCTCCAGTGCCCCATGGGGAGTAGAGCGCCAGCTCTGTTGAGGGTCCAGCCCCTCAGCCTATTCAGAGAACTGGCTCAACACAGGGTCGGTCAGTCCTGGGCCGGTGTTACGCCACTTTCCCGTAAACTCCACCCAAGCCTCCGCTCAAGGAAAGAGATTGGAGCTGTGGAATTCTCTTTCCCCACCTAATCCTAGCTCTTGCTGAACCAGGAGTGTGTCTCCCCAGTGACCACCAACACCAGACAGCCCCTCAGAGACCTGGGAGGAGTGCAGTGCTGTGAGCTTTTCCAGAGCAGGCCCAGTGCCCTCTGCAGTAGGTTGTTACTCAGGCTGTCTCCTGGGCCCTTGTGCCAAAAAGTCTGGAGCAGAGGCTGAGTGTCTTGCCTTTGGGTGGGAACTGTGTATGGTCTCCCCATACACACACCCTCCTTCCCTGCCCCTACCTTTGCCTGTTCTCCTCTGGATTTGGATAGCTCTGAGTTTGGAGGAATGCCCCTGCTATGTCCCAGCGTCCTTTGAGGCTGGACTGCTGGCCACTGACCTCCCCTGCACGTACCTCATGCCCCTTTCCTCCTGCCTCTGCCCCCTCCAGAACTCGATCCGCCACAATCTGTCCCTGCACAGCAAGTTCATCAAGGTTCACAACGAGGCTACTGGCAAGAGCTCTTGGTGGATGCTGAACCCTGAGGGAGGCAAGAGCGGCAAGGCTCCCCGCCGACGGGCAGCCTCTATGGATAGCAGCAGCAAGCTGCTTCGGGGCCGCAGCAAGGCCCCCAAGAAGAAACCAGCCGTGCTGCCAGCCCCGCCTGAAGGTGCCACTCCGACCAGCCCCGTTGGCCACTTCACCAAGTGGTCAGGCAGCCCTTGTTCTCGAAACCCTGAAGAAGCAGATGTGTGGACCACCTTCCGTCCACGAAGCAGTTCAAATGCTAGCAGTGTCAGCACAAGGCACTCCCCCATGAGGCGAGAGTCTGAGGTGCTGGCAGAGGAGGAGATACCAGCCTCCGTCAGCAGCTATGCAGGGGGTGTCCCTCCCACCCTAAATGAAGATCTGGAGCTGTTAGATGGGCTCAATCTCACATCTTCCCATTCCCTGCTATCTCGGAGTAGTCTCTCTGGCTTCTCTTTGCAGCATCCTGGGGTGACAGGTCCCTTACACACCTACAGCACCTCCCTCTTCAGCCCAGCAGAGGGGCCCCTGTCAGCAGGAGAAGGGTGTTTCTCAAGCTCCCAGTCTCTGGAGGCTCTGCTCACCTCTGATACGCCACCACCCCCTGCTGATGTCCTCATGACCCAGGTAGATCCCATTCTGTCCCAGGCTCCGACACTTCTGTTGCTGGGGGGCATACCTTCCTCCAGTAAGCTAGCCACAGGGGTTGGCCTGTGTCCCAAGCCCCTAGAGGCCCCAGGCCCCAGCAGTCTGGTTCCCACCCTCTCTATGATAGCGCCACCTCCAGTCATGGCAGGTGCTCCCATCCCCAAGACCCTGGGGACTCCTGTGCTCACACCTGCTACGGAAGCTGCAAGCCAAGACAGAATGCCTCAGGATCTAGATCTCGATATGTACATGGAGAACCTGGAGTGTGACGTGGATAACATCATCAGTGACCTCATGGATGGGGGTGAGGGATTGGACTTCAACTTTGAGCCAGGTATGGTACCTCTTAATCAACAGTAGCATCTCACAACCTCTGGCCACCCCCTAGGTGCCCAGCTAGTCCCATGAGCTGAGCAAGAGGGAGATTTAGAGCAAGGAGTAGCTGGAACTCCTGGGGAATTGGGAGGGTATCATAGTGGAGAGGCAGAGTTTCCAGATGGGACCTCCAGGCCCTTCAGCAAAGCCCACCCCTAGCATTAGCACAGGAAAACGTGTGGGGAAGGGCTGTCTCTGTTTTGGGGGCGTGTGACCTTAATGGTGGAAAGTTGTCACACCCCAGATCAGCCTCTTACCTTGTCTTCTGTTTTCTTCTTCCCACAGATCCCTGAGCCATGGCTAGAAGCTTTGTCCCCTGCTTCAGAGGTGGAGCCAGGCGTGCCCATATCCACTCTTTACCCTTGACCCTTCCCTGGGAATTTGGGACCCTGCTTTAGAGCTAGGGTGGGGTCTGCTCACACAGGTGTTGAGGAAATTAGAAAGATAAAACTGCCCCATATGGTAACTATGGGGGGAGGGAGGGAGGGCAAGGGGTGGGGGAAAGGGAGAAAGGGCTTATTCTCACTGTGCCAATTAGGGGGTGAGGCCCCCTCTTGGGAGCCTTCCTAGGCTCCCCCCATTCCCACTCCCTAGGTTTTATAGCAGGGGTGGGCAATGCTGTTGGAAATGTGAAGTCACCAGTGGCCTTACCCCTGCCTTTGGGAGCAGGATTTTTTGTAGTCTTATCTGAGCTGGTCCAGGCTAGGTTAAGCCTTGGATTTTTATGCAGTGGCCCCCTAGGCCAGTGGTGTGGGGTGGGGGGGAGGGTAGCAGGGACATGGAAGGGCCAAGGTCTGAGCACTGGAGAGGCTCACCAGGCCAAATCACCCTTGGAAGGCTGCAGATCACAGAAAGGCTTTTTATAAACTTTTAAAGAAATATAAACACAAATACAGAGATTTTTAACAGTGGCAAGGTGCTAGTGGTGGGGAGAATGCTTTTTTTTTTCTTTTTGAAGGCTTTGTCATAGTGACATGATACAAACACTACAGACATTACTCGGGGAAGCATGGGAAACGGGGTGAGAGAACACCAGGCCGACAGAGAGCAGGGGGCAGGGGAGCAGCAGTGGAGAGCAGGGGAAAGAGCTCCAGCGACGATGACATGGAGACGTGGAGATGTGGAGAGCAAGGTCTGGGCAGAACTAGCTTAGAATTTCCCTATGGAAAAAGCTAAGCCAGGCCCCCTCATTCACCTTGTGTCTGGGAGCATGTGGTGTTCGGGTGCAGCCACACTCTCCAATGACCCGCTGCGGGTTAGTGCTATGGTGGGAGAGTGCATTGAAGGCCTGGAATTAGTTTGCGGCCGGGGAAGGGGAGGGGGAGAAGAGGGAAGGATTTAGGGTGGTAAAGTTAGGCACAGAGACCTCCCTGTTCCAGGCCCCTGACAGCTGTTCCTGCCCTTCTTCCCCTTGCCTGACTACAGGGGTTATGTGGAAGTGT
>NC_064817.1:55753400-55789689 GCF_023721935.1 Panthera uncia | reverse complement strand
GGGGGAGCTGGGGAGCTTGGCTGAGGGTCTGGGAAATGAGCGGGATGGAGGGGAATGTGGATCAGGTTTACTAGCACCTGCCAGGGTGGCCATCTGGGGCTCCTTCTCCACCCCAGCCCCCAAAGCAGCCCCTCCCCCAGTCCCCTTTACATTGTCCCCTCCCCCCGCCCCTGCTGTGGGTTCCCATCATTTCCTGTGTCAGCGCCTGGCCTACCCAGATTGTATCATGTGCTAGATTGGAGTGGGGAAGTGTGTCAAATCAATAAATGAATAAATTCAATAAATGCCTATAACCAGCTCTGGTTTCTGCTGCCTTTCTGCTCCCCTCGGATAAGGGGTGGGGGGGTGGGGGAAAGGCAGAGGACTGGCGGGAGGGACAGCAAGGAGGCAGAGAAGTAGGGGGTTGGGGAATTTCAGCAGGAGGAGTCGGTAGATTGTGGAGGCGGGGAGGGAAGATGCCAATCCGTCACCTAACCCCAGCAGTAGTAGGCAGGCTCTCTGGATAGAGTGATAGGCCTCTCTGGAGGGGAGGTAGTTTGGTTGGAGAAGACCCCACCTCCTACTCTGTCCCTCAAAGGCTCATTGTAGGAGACTTCACGGTTTTTCCTCACCCCCACCCATGTGCTCCCCCACCCCAGCCCTCTCCTGCCACTCCTCCCCACCCTCAGAACCTCCACGGTGCCTGGGGCACACTCAAGCCTTGGTACAGATATTGGGAGACGGTGTCTTCTTGAAAAAGGGGCCTCATATAAAATTCCAGCAATTCCATACCTAATATTACTGCTCTCACTTGGTCACTTTATTCAGTTAGCGATGTCTATCCCTTCTACTGAAAACGTCTGCTCTGGTCTTAAAGGTCAGACCCCTGCGAGGGGGAGGGGGCCCCTCTTCATCTGATCTTCCGGTAGACTTAGACTGGAAAAGGAAAACGTCCATAAGTAGATAAAGAGGCCCCTTCAGGGAAGCTTTCTACAAACTAGGGTCAGAGGCAGGCCAAAAGAGGTTGGAGGTAGGTCTTGGGCTTGGACCTTGGACTTGGAAAGGAAATTCATTCCAGGGGGCCAAGGTGCAGGAGGCTTGTGTTGGCTGGGAGGGAGGGGGGAGTGTGGGGGGGGGCAGAGCACATTTGGGGAGCCTTACTGGGGCGTTCGCAGTGGATTCGATTGCAACGACTTTCTTGGCTTCTTGGATTTTAAGCATTTTCAATCGATTCTTCTCCATGACATCACATTGTGAGCGCAAGTTTTCTAAGAACCAGGAAAAGGCACCCCCCATCCCCCCTGCCTCTGAGGACTAGAGATCTTATCTACCCATCCCATCCCTCCCATAATTCCGGTGATCCCTTGGAGTAATGGGCCTAAAGCTAGGCTGAGGAGTGATCTGAAGGTGCCTAGGTTTTGCTCTTTTCATTGCAAATTGGGTCACCAAGACTCCAAGAGAAAAGGATCAAGAGCAAGATGGAAACGATGGGGTTTTGATAGGGAAATATATCAAGACAATGCTTGAGAAATGGGGGTGGGGGTAGGGGTGAGTGACACATACAACGTCATCTGATTTGAGCTACACATCCATCCTAAAGTGGACCTAGGCTGTATTCCCCTTTTCCTAGGATCCTGTGATCCTACCTGCCATATCACACCATTCCCACTCTATACAGAGAATATACTATATCATCCAGCTACATAAGGTCTTTTCCATGTTTCTCCTTCCTCCATCATGTTCCTTACCGATTAGCTCAGGTTCTGGATTCTTCAGAAGGGGCACAAAAGCTTTGTAGGCATTCTCTAGTCGGGTTCCTATGAACACAGCAGTGTGCTATCCCCAGCCCCTGCCACCCGGTCTCTACCCTTCCAAAACCCAAGATGTCAGGACCCTAGCACTCAACACGACCTTGAGCTGATGTACCTTATTTCCTCCCCTCAAGACTAATTCTAGGTGGGGGGGCATAATATGTGTAAGCCTACCCTATTGTCATAGAGGCAGTGCTCTTTCTTAGGCAGTCTAGAGATGGTCAGTTTGGATCTGGTTGAGGGGACCCTATGCTAAGGACAAGGTTCACAATCCATTTTGAGGGCCTTGCACTCTCAGGAGTGCTCCCAAGCCTCTACCTCGTGCTCCACGCTCCACCTTACAAACGTAGTAGGTGCTTCGAGCTGTAAGGAATTTGCTGGCATAGTCTCCAGGGGTCTTCATCACGAAAAACATCTTCATTGTCCCTGTTTCATCACACAAGTCGATGGTGTCTGGAGGGAGGCCATAGGGTAATTGGGGCAGTTAAGGAAGGAGAGTGGGATCCTATCCTGAATGGGTTGGAGAGAGCTGTTAGATTCAAGGAGCTCTCTTCTTGCCAGTCAAAGGGCTTGGGAGCTAGAAATGATCCTACTTACTTCTGACCATCTGCCATCAGTCCCCTCCCCCAACTCCTCACCTGTTTTAGGCAACCCTACTTTTCTGCGGGTGTAGTGCATCAACAGAAGGACAGAGCAATTGATATTGGCCAGAAACTGCTGATTATCTGAGAAGACATGGGATGGGCCATGTGGCCCTTCTCTAGTTATACATGCCATCCCTGTGATCTCCACTGCTCTCAAACCTCCCAGGCCCTACACATAGACTCCAGCTCTGTGATGCCCCTCACCTCCATGTGTGATGAAAATGAACATGCTCTCAAGATCTTCTCACTCTTCAGATAGAGGCCTGATGAGTCATTTGGAAGGAGAGTGTTCTAGAGGTCCTGGGGGAGCTGCAAGTGGGCCCATAGGATTGGGGATCTAGAGAGGTAGATGGATTGCATAGGCCGAAGGGGCCCAAAGAGAGCTACTGGCAGTTGTGGATAACCAGCATCCCTAGGGGTGGGGCCTGAGGCTGCAGTTGAGGGATTATGAGGTCAGAAGTGGTATGTGTGGCAGAAGGTGGAGTAAGGATAAGGAGAGAAGAAACTGAGTGGGGTCTGTGAAAGATTTGCTGGGAGTGGGAGCACCACAGTAAATCTAATTCTTTTTTTAAATGTTTATCTATTTATTTTGAGAGAGAGAAAGGGAGAATATGAGCAGGGGATGGGCAGAGAGAGGAAGAGAGAGAATCCCAAGCAGGCTCCGCACTGCCAACACAGAGCCTGCTATGGGGCTCGAACCCACAAACCATGAGATCATGACCTGACCTGAAACCAAGAGTCGGATGCTTAACCGACTGGGCCGCTCAGGTGCCCTGGTAAACCTAATTCTAGAATGCATCCTGGAAGGAGTGCAGGACCCCTAGAGAAAAGCCAAGTTTCTGGAACAGTCCTGTTCTCTAGTTCATTTGTGGTACTACTGCTTCCACATCGTGAGTCTACAACTCCTTTTTCCTACCGTCAGCACCATGCCTCCCCCGCTTATTGCACCCCACGTTTCCCTTGCCCCTGCCCCAACAACAGACATTCTTGATGATTATCAACAGAAGCTTTATTTCTCATTGATTCAAGAATAATTGAAGGGTAGATGGAAAAGAGGGAGGGAAGGACGGAGGGATGGCGGGGAGAAACAATCCTGTGAGGAAGAGGGGCTGGATTGGGGAAGATGAGAAACCCGGTTCGGTTTGGGGGCAAAGGGCCAATCGGATGATAGGAGAAATTGAATGCGGGTTGTGGGGGGGGGGGGGGTTATAGGGGGCATAAAATTCAGAATCAGCCACAGGGGGGCGAGGTGAGCATTGGACCCAGGCTGGCTGGATGAGGGGAAGTTAGTACAATTTAGGACTACAGGACTCTGGGGTTTTGTCAGGGTATCAGGGCTCCGGTTTCAGGGTGTAACACGGGGGAGCCCAGTAGGGGCTATGCTGGCTGCAGGGGGAGCCCCCAGGCCCCTCCCCTGGAGCCCCTCCTTTTGGTGGAATCTCACTGACGTGGCAGAGCCATTCACTGTAGTCTGGCTGCAGACTCTCCGCCAGTCCCTTAGATACTCCACTCCAGGCCTAAAGACAGATATCTCCAGGTCAGGGGTCAATTAGGGGCAGGGAGTAAAAGACCCAGGCTCTGTGCCAAGGGAGCTCTTACAACGTCTGCAACTGCAGTGATCTCGGAAGGGACACACAGACTCTTGGGGCCCCCAGTACCACTGTTTCCATCTGCCTCAACCAATTTGTAACCAGTTCTTCTGTGTGTCTCCATCCAGCCCATCCCCCAATCGGTTGGCCACATCCTGACTGTTAGTGCAGGCCCCCTCCCATTCCCTCTGCTCCCCATACTCTGTCTGACTTGCTGGCAGGCAGTCGCTAGTTGACAAACTGCAGTTGCCTATGACAATGTTCTCACCGAAAAGTTCCCGTGATATTCAGTAACCAGATCCTCTAGGTTCTTGAGGGTAGGAATCCGGGGCATCGTCCTGACAGAGGAGAAAGAGGGGGCACAGCAGGTTATGCCTTTTATTATCTGTCTCCCAGTTCTCCCAGATGGAATGAAGAAGGGATTCTGTGTTCTCTGTTCCTGTGGCTTCCTTCTAGCACCATGCCCACTGGAGTGATCCCTCATTCCTTACTGTCCTGCCCTCTATTCCTGGAGACCCTGTGATAATCCTCCTCTACTATTTATTCCCAGCGGCAACCCCCCACCTCATCTTCCTGGTATATCTGAAATCTCACCGTTCCAGCCAGCAGTACACACAGATAAGGCTAATAATCAATCCCACGGAGCCAAGGGGGATAAGCACAGCTTCCATTGCAAACAACAAAGGATTCTCTATAAAAAAAAAAAAAAAAGGAGGAGAAAGAGACCTAACATTTGTAGTGTCCCTACTATGTGCCAACATTTGTACAGCCCCAACTTGGTGCCTGGCGCAGTGCTAGACACTGTCCGTATACTTAATCTTCATGACTCCTGAGAGGGACAAACAATTGTTATCTCCACTTTACAGATGAGGAAACAGAATCAAAGAGGTTAGTGATATGCCCCAGGTCAAAGAGGCAGTAAGTAGCAGAGGTAGGTTTAAACCCTAGATCTGTCTGCTTCCAAAGCCATCTATCTTTACCATGCACGATTTCTGGGAGTGCTGTAGGGGAATCTTATACATTCTATATCCCCTCTGCCTCCTTCTCAACAACCCCCCCCCCAACACACACACACACTCCAACAACATACTGACCCAACCCTACACAGAAAAGCCCTGCTGCCTGAGGGTTGAGGTTCAACAGTGAGGGGAGATGGGCCACCAAAATTGGGGGCTTAGGGGTTGAGCGGTAGAGCAAAAGGCAGAGACGCTAGAAAGGTTGGGGTGCTGGGTTCGTGGGTAGGGGGGTGCCTTAGGCCCATTTTACCCTTTGAAGTATTGCTGCCCCAGTGGATCGGGCGGCTCCATTCACTCCAACGCTGAGCGCTTCCACAGAGTGGGTTATAGCGGCTCCGGACACGGAACGTGTAGAATTTCTGCCCATCCACGCTAGGCAGAGAGAAGCTATGTCTGTGGTCCACTGATTGTTCCTTGGGGAGAAAGAGGGTGAGGGAGAGATGGGTGTCTAAAAAAGAAGGAAGAATTAAAACTGCTGCCCCTCCCCACATGTCATCTGGTTCTCCCCAGTTCTTCTCTCCTCTCTGGACTGCTCAAGCCACATTGCTCCCTTCACTGACTAGAATCTAATCCCTCCCCTCCAGATCCCCTTGAAGGCTTCCTTTTGTTTACTTGCTTAACAGGCATTGAGGAAAGTATGGGTACGGAAATGTTAATGGAAAGTCACGGGTGTTGATAGGAAATGGAGTTGGATGAGGGTGGACAGAGCAGAGGAACTGGGAGGCAGAGGACAGGAGCTTGACAGCAGGCCCCCCTATGTGGCTGATTGAATACTTTATCCCCATTTGCTTGGCCTCAGCTGCTACATTCATAACCCCAGTCACTCACTGTCCAGCTGTGGTCCCAGTCACTCCGGTACTGCACAAGGTGCTCCAGACAGTGGTCCAAGTGTCTGTTACTCCAGGTCAGTTCTAGCTGGGTTTCACTCAGGTTGCGAAGCGTTAGGTTCTCCGGAGCCCAGGGGATCACTGGAGATATGCGTGTGTGTGTGTGTGTGTGTTCATTCCCCTGGCCTAGACAAGTTAGGATCCTGAAGGTAATGCCCCTGATCCCTTCTCCCTTCCTTTATTGGATCCCTCGCCTCCTCCTTTCTGCCTAAGTACCCTTAAGGTGAAAGAAAACCACTCTGGACACTCCAGCACACCACAATATTTCCCCGGCACCCCCACAATATATCCCTGGACTCTTGATGCCCTTTCCCCATTACCCAGATTCTGCAATTTCAGCCTCTGTGTGGACTGCCTCCTGGGTTCCCGTGGGTCCTGGAGCTGGACAACAAATGTTTCATAGAGATGTATCTCCTCTTTTTGCAGCCAGCAGCCAGAAGTGATCTCTCCAGAAAATAGATAGTGGCCACACTCCTGGACTCTATCATCATTGGAGTTCTTGTACCTAGAGAAGGGTTGAGAGGAAGAGGAACAGTGGCATAAACTTGGGGACTACAGATAAGACAGCCCAGCCTCATCTCCGAACTGACGTATGATTTACCCCATGAGAAAATGGTAGGGAGGCTGGGATGCTGGCTACCCTCTTTCTTGGTCCCCACGAAGTCCCATCCAGCCCACCTCATCTTACTCCCCTGTGCTCCCCTCTTCCCTTCTCATACCAATAGTGCAGAGTCAGGTTGGTGGGATGGGGCTCAGAGCTGCTGTTCCAAGTGCAATTCATGTACTCAACATTGAACACAAAACACTGGACCTCTGGGAGGGGCAGAGTGGAAACACTGAGGGCCTCAGGGGGTGTAGCGGTCAGGAAGAAATCTAGGTTGGGGAGAAAACGAAGTGGGGGAGGGGAAGACAAGAAATGATGGTCAGGAGAAGCTGCAGCAGGAGGCAGAGAACCCTTCCCCTTTCCTTCTACACAGTACTCTTAAATTCTACCCGCATCATTCTAACGTCCCATGGCAGGTTCAAGCTTTCCGTAAGGCCCCTTCCCACAGCCTCTCTTCTCACCAACCCCCTTCAGTCCCAGGTTTCCCACCAGCTGTGATGTCTTCATTCCCATTGGGCTTGGGGCCTGTCGAGTTCAGCCCCACCCCCAGCAGAGGCAGCTGCAGGAATAAGAGGGATCTGAGTGGCAATGGTGGCTTCAACATGGCGCTTGCTCTTCGTTCCCTGGGTGTCGACTGTCAGGAACCTGGGCCCCTCACCCATTACCCCTCCCCACCCACACATTTCCTTCTGTCATAGCTTCCGGTGGAAAGAACCTTAGAAACCAGGGCTTTACAGAGGGTGTGGCAAATGTGTGCTATGACACAGGCTAAATCCTCTGGGAGATTAAGTGTTAATCTAATCTGTAGGTGTACCACCACCGCTGTAAAGTGGCATTATAAGTAGAGACTGAGGGTGGGCACACAATACTGTCACAGACTCAAGAATCCTCAGACCACCTAGATCCTGGGAAGGATCTGTTCACCACCACCAGCATCACCATGACCACTCCCAACCACCTTCTCATCTAAGTCATTTTATCTTGTAGAGTGGAGGGTCTGGACCTTCCTCCCCCTCCTGTGCTATGCTCTTTCCGGGACTCAGTCACCCTGAAACCTCAGTCAAAGCCCCACAGTCTTGGGTGGAAAGTACAGTCTTGGCTCCTGTGGGCACATGTATAGCTGTCTTTCTTCTGACCTGATCCAAACCAGAATATCCACCCCGAGCTGCTGCCTGATCTGGGTCCCTGTTGAGACTGGTGAGGAGGTCTGACTTAGAAGTAGATTCTGGAAATGGAGGAACAACAATACTGGCTTCGAACTCATCTTCCCCTAAATCTGCTTCTCTTCCTGTGTTCCCTATCTCAGTTAATGTATCATCACCCTCTCAGTCACCCAGACTTGAAACCTCAAAATCGTTGTCAACTCCTCCCTCTCTCATCCTGAGAACCCAATCAGCTCTACGTGTGTTGTTTTTCCCAGAAGTGTCTTCCTTTCCATGAGCACAGCCACTGTGCTAAGTCAGCCTCTCATGCTCTGTAGTTGTGATTATTCCTAGAACCCACTAACTGGTCTCCCTTTCTAAAGGCCCCCCTGCTCTCTAACCCATTCTTCATCTTATTGCCAGATTTTTCTTCCCCCAAACACAAGATCTGATTGGAGATGCTGTTTATAGAAATTGTTTATTTAGCAAACATTTATTAAGCCCTAAATATGTGCCAGGCACTGTGCTTATGTTCTAACGCACCTTAATTTTCTGTGGGTTAAAATTCCTTAGGGTTAGTTGAAGTGTTACCTCCCCAAGTATATTCTCCTCTCCCCAGTCAGAAATAATATGGTCTTTCTACTGTGCTTCAATAGCATTTTGTTAGTGTTACTTTTATTTATTTGTTAGTTTTATTTTTTTTAAATTGTTGTCTGTGAGTTTTATTATAGCACTCTGTCTTTTAACGGGTGATGCCATTGCAGAAAGGGTACTGGCCCAAGAGTCAAGGAGACATCTTAGTCTCAGTTCTGTTACTCAGTACCTGGATAATATCGCACAAGTGAAATTTTACTCTTTGAAAAATCAGCTTCCTCATCCACAAGATGGAGACAATTACAATCCCTAACAGTGGAGCTGTTTGCAGATTAAAGGAGATGATGTCTGGAAAGTATCTGACACTTAGTAGGTGCCTCTTTCGATAGAGCGAGTGTTCTTCTCAACCTGGAGTTCATGGACACTTAGGGGATGCATCGATAAGCTTTAAGGGCTCTAAGAATCTCCCTGGAAAGTATGCAACATTTTGTACACCTCTGCATTTTTCTGGGAAGAAGGGCCACAGCGTCTATCAGCATCTTAAAGGAGTTGCCCACCAGAAAAGGTTAAGAACCTCAGTGCCAGAACCTAACGACCTTTAGGGATTAGAGCTGGCCTTTCAGGGTTTTAATAGGTGCTTTCTCATGCAAACAGTTTCTAATCTTCACAATAGCCTTTGAAGGAGGGAACAGTACACCCATTTTTCAGATGCATAAACTCAGAAACGAAGAAGTGGTTTTTACTAAGAAGGCAGAGTTCCTCACCAATGCAAACACCCTTGAGCACAGATTCCAAGCCAAGAACTGCGCGAGGCATCGGGAACCCAGTTCCAGCTAGAGCTCGGCGCGGCGGCCGCCTCCCGCCTCAAGGGGTCGCACCCCGCGGCACACCGCGCGGCTCGAGGACGTTTCGCAGATACTTGGGGAATGAAATCGATCTTGAGCCGCGCGGGCCCAAATGCTCCGCGGCCGCGGAGCTCCGCCCCACGCCGGGCTGGGCCCCGCCCCCGCTGCAGTCGGTATTGTCCGACGGTTCCCGGCGTCCCTCGGTTCCCCTCGGTAGTTTCCGGCAACGATCGAGAGTTTCTAACGTGCCCCCTGTTGTCTCTCGGCTGCCGTCCTCCCAACCGCCGCCCCCCTTTTCGGTTCCCTCTCCCCCTCCCCCGTCCGCCGGCCCCGGCTGGCGCCTCTGGCGCTACGGGCTGGGCAAGATGGCGGCCTTCGGGATCTTGAGCTACGAACACCGGCCCCTGAAGCGGCCGCGGCTGGGGCCTCCCGATGTGTACCCTCAAGATCCCAAACAGAAGGAGGTGCGTTCAAAAATCGGGGCTCTGGAGGGGCCTGAGGCAAGCGATCGGCATAAGAGGAAGCGTTGATGGTTTGGGGAAGGGGGGGCGGGGCGGTTTGGTGAGAGCCAAAGTCCCAAAAGGGGTAAGAGTAAAGTGGGCTGGTGTGGGAGAGTGCGACCTGGGTGGTGGGGGTGGGTTCCCGGGTGTGAACAGGGAATGATGTAGGGGCCACGCTGGAGGCGCCCCCTTCCACACACACACACCTCAGAAAGTTGTCTGAGGCAGCTTGGTGAGCTGCAGCTGCTCGCAAGCTCGCAAGGAAGAGTGATGTTGAGAGAGCGCTGGGTGATTGGAAATCTTAGTGGCTGTGGGGGTGAGGGTGGGGTCCAAATGAATATAAGGGCCTAGCTTTAAATAACAATCTGTTCTACTCAGAATCCTCCTCCTACCTTTTTTTCCCCCCGTTGTTCCCTTCTCTTTTCCTGCCCTCCTCTCCCACCACCACCACCACCCCCAAGGGGGGAAAAAAAGCTAAAATGACGTTTTCCTGCCTCAGGATGAACTGACGGCCTTGAATGTAAAACAAGGTTTCAATAACCAGCCTGCCGTCTCTGGGGATGAACATGGCAGTGCCAAGAACGTCAACTTCAATCCTGCCAAGGTGAGACAACCCTGCCAGGCTGGGGGAAAAGGCTGGAAGAATTTGAGAGGGAGCAAAGGCCCTGGGTTAGGAAGACCTAAAGGGATGACCTAAATGGCTGAGGTTTCCTTCGTAACCTAATGCTGCCACATTGGCATTTGCCCATCAAAGGCATGACCACCCCTCTGCCCCTTCTTTCCGACCCCGACATATACTTTTATTCCCTCAGATCAGTTCCAACTTCAGCAGCATCATTGCAGAGAAGTTACGCTGTAACACCCTCCCCGACACTGGTCGCAGGAAGCCCCAAGTGAACCAAAAAGACAACTTCTGGCTGGTGACTGCACGATCACAGAGTGCCATTAACACCTGGTTCACTGACCTGGCTGGCACCAAGCCACTCACACAACTAGCCAAAAAGGTGAGGTACTGTTTCGTCTTCTTCAGGCCAAGGTTAGGAGCATGGGTACGAAGTACCATCCTATTCTCAGATTAAGCTATGTGGGTGCCAGCTTGTGGAGGTAATAGAGGTCTCACTATTTGCGATGTTCATCCAGGTCCCCATTTTCAGTAAAAAGGAAGAAGTGTTTGGGTACTTAGCCAAATACACAGTGCCTGTGATGCGGGCCGCCTGGCTCATTAAGATGACCTGTGCCTACTATGCAGCAATCAGTGAGACCAAGGTTAAGAAGAGACATGTCATTGACCCCTTCATGGGTGAGTAACTCCTAATACCAGGGGTCCCACCACCTATCTCATCAAGGAGTGATAGATGCTTGGAATCATTCCCCTTCCTCCTCTGTATTTCTTGCTCCTTTTTTTTTTTTAACTATTTTGTAAGTTTGTTTATTTTGAGAGAGAGCACGCACATGAGCAGAGGAGGGGCAAAGAGAGAGGGAAAGAGAGAATCCCAAGCAGGCTTTGTGCTGTGAGCACAAGCCCGACGTGGGGTTTGGTCCCATGAATTGTGAGATCATGACCTGAGCTGAAATCAGGAGTCGGACACTTAACCGACTGAGCCACCCAGGCACCCCTGTATTCCTTGCTTCTGCTGTATCTTGCATTCACTCAGTTGGTAAACATTGGGTATCTTGACTATCCACTATGTGCATGTACTGGGCTATCAAGGTGACCGGTACCTTATTCCTGCCCTTAGGATGCTTATAATCGGGTAAGGATGCTAAGGCATATGTGTGAATCACATAATTATATGTAGGAAGTGTGTGTGTATGTATATACACACTATATATATTTAAGTGTCAAAAGAGAAAGCAGAAGGTTTTTTGAGACTTCAGTGGACAGAAAGATTACTTACAATTTTTTAAAGTTTATTTATTTTGAGAGAGAGACAGAGAGAGTGAGCAGGGGAAGGGCAGAGAGAGAAGGAGAGAGAGAATCCCAAGCAGGCTCTGCGCTGTCAGCTTGGAGCCCAGCATAGGGCTGGAACTCACGAACTGCGAGATCACAGCCTGAGCAGAAACCAAGACTCGGCTGCTTAACCAACTGAGTCACCCAGGTGCCCCAGAAAGATTACTTTCTTCTGGGGACACCTGGGAAGGCTTTAGGAAGGTGGCATTGGACTAGAGCCTAAGAGGATGAATAGGATTTTAGAAGTATGGTAATTGGGGGCGTGGGTGCTGGGGGGTAGGGGAGACAGAAGATGTCCTAAGGGGAGAGAGGGTATAAAATAGCCCTTTTCCCATCTTTCTCCTAGAGTGGACTCAGATCATCACCAAGTACTTATGGGAGCAGCTGCAAAAGATGGCTGAATACTACCGGCCAGGGCCTGCAGGCAGTGGGGGCTGTGGTTCCACTATAGGGCCTTTGCCCCATGATGTAGAGGTGGCAATCCGGCAGTGGGACTACAACGAGAAGCTGGCCATGTTCATGTTTCAGGTAGGAAGAAGGGCATGTCGTGCAAGCCCTTGGTGGAGCCTGGCCTCACATTCTGCCAGTGTAGGACAGAATCTGCCTGCCAGTTTGCCCCAGCCGTGGTTCTTTTCCTCCTTTCATTTACTTTATCTGCCTTAGCTCTAACAGTCCCTGGGTACATGGATACTCTTCCCACCCCTTGCATTCATAGGATGGAATGCTGGACAGACATGAGTTCCTGACCTGGGTACTTGAGTGTTTTGAGAAAATCCGCCCAGGAGAAGATGAGTTGCTTAAACTTCTGCTGCCCCTGCTGCTTCGAGTAAGGCCTGGGATTTGCGGGGCGGGGTGGGGGCGTCTAGGGAGGCTTGGAGGAGGAGGAATAAAATGTGAGTGCCATGTCCCGTGGGGAAAACTAGGGGTTTTGATCAGCATGTCTTCACAGTACTCCGGGGAATTCGTTCAGTCTGCGTACCTCTCCCGCCGCCTTGCCTACTTCTGTACCCGGAGACTGGCCTTGCAACTGGACGGTGTGAGCAGTCACTCCTCCCACGTTATGTCTGCTCAGTCGACAAGCACACTGCCCACCACTCCCGCTCCTCAGCCCCCAACTAGCAGCACACCCTCTACACCCTTTAGTGACCTGCTGATGTGCCCTCAGCACCGGCCCCTGGTTTTTGGCCTCAGCTGTATCCTTCAGGTAGGTACTGGGTGGGCCCAAGGAAGTAGGGAGAAGCATTCTGAGAAGATTTGGGTGTCTGTCCTGGAGAATGGGGGGATTCTAAATTGGAGGTGAAAGCAGGCACTGGGTACTTGCGTGGGGATTGCTGCTTTCATTCATGGGGTGCTGGTTCCTTTTCAGTTAGTTTCTTCCCGGGATGAAATAGTAGGCCCAAAGCCTTTTAGGAGAGTGGATGAGGGGAGGGGCTCAGAGATGGAGTGGTACTACTCTCAGGGCTCAGAATAACATTGGATCAGAAACCTAAGGGTTGGCTCTTATAATGGGATTCTGGAGACACAGACATGGTAACTGAGTTTGACTTAGCTGTTCCTGTCTGGCAGACCATCCTCCTGTGTTGTCCTAGTGCCTTGGTTTGGCACTACTCACTGACTGATAGCCGCATTAAGACTGGCTCACCACTTGACCACCTGCCTATTGCCCCCTCCAACCTGCCCATGCCAGAGGGCAACAGTGCCTTTACTCAGCAGGTAAGTCTCCCCAATAGCTTGGTACCCCCGGATTGGGATGTGAAGGTGAATTGCTCTTTCAGCAGTAGTGACTTGGGGGTGCCTGGGTGGCTCAGTCTGTTAAGCGTCTGACTCTTGATCTGGGCTTAGGTCATGGTCTCATGGTTTGTGAGATCAAGCCCTGCGTCGGGCTCTGCGCTATCAGCACAAATGGGATTCTACTTGCGATTCTCTCTCTCCCTCTCTCTCTCTGTGCCTCCCCCCCACTCACACACACACACTCTCTCAGAATAAGTAAATAAACTTAAAAAAAAAAACAAAAGAAATAATGACTCGGAGTCTGGTGCTATTCTCTTAGCCTGAGCCCTGACCTTATGCATGCCTTGGTGCATCTTTAAAGCCTTCCTTTTCCATGTTGCAGGTCCGTGCAAAGTTGCGTGAGATTGAACAGCAGATCAAGGAGCGAGGACAGGCAGTTGAGGTTCGCTGGTCTTTTGATAAGTGCCAGGAAGCTACTGCAGGTGGGTGCCAGAGGACAGATGGAAAGAAGGATGTTTGAGGAAAGAATGGTAAGGACATATAGATCTGAGAGTTGGAATGCATCAGGTCTCTAGTTAAGGCCCCTTTACCACTTTTCCTCCTGAGGCTTCACCATTGGACGGGTGCTCCATACTTTGGAAGTGTTGGACAGCCATAGTTTTGAGCGCTCTGACTTCAGCAACTCTCTTGACTCCCTTTGCAACCGAATCTTTGGATTGGGACCTAGCAAGGATGGGCATGAGGTAAGCGAGAAGGGGAACAGAAGGAGAAAAAAGCATTGCAAGAGCAGCAGTGTATATGAGGGGAAGACATGGAGGGGCACCAAGACCAGGGATGTCCGAAGAGACTATCTTACCGGGCCTAGGATGGTGTTAAGATGGGGCTCAGTCTTGAAGAAAGTGGAGCTTGGTTCTTTATCCTCAGCCCTACCTTACTCACCCCCAACTCCTTTTGGTCTCCAGATCTCTTCTGATGATGATGCTGTAGTATCATTACTGTGTGAGTGGGCTGTCAGCTGCAAGCGTTCTGGTCGGCATCGTGCTATGGTGGTCGCCAAGCTGCTGGAGAAGAGACAGGCCGAGATTGAGGCTGAGGTTAGGGGACAGAGATAAGAGAATGCGATTGGCTGATGGGGCAGGGGCAACTGGGGCTGGAGACCAACTGAGCTGGAAATGGAACCCAAGTTAAAGATGTGGGAATAGGGGCGCCTGGGTGGCTCAGTCGGTTAAGCATCCAACTTTGGCTCAGGTCATGATCTCATGGTTCATGAGTTTGAGCCCCCACATTGGGCTCTCTGCTGTCAACGGGCAGCCCGCTTCGGATCCTGTCTCCCTCTCTCTCCGCCCCTCCCCCCCACACTTGTGCACCATTTCTCTCTCTCTCTCTCTCTCTCTCTCTCTCTCAAAAATCCATAAACATTAAAAAAATAAAGTTGTGGGAATAAAGAAGTGGTAGGGAATCTAAAGGGAAAGTTGAGGACATAAGGCCAAAGTAGAAAGGAGTAGATTGGTGCTAGAGTTAGGGAAGCAGTCAAAGCTTCAGTTGGGAGGCAGGAATGAAAATGGAGGTCAAAGCAGAGATGGGAGTGAAAAGCTTGGGGTGGAGGCAAAACAGGTGGTAGTTCGTGCATTACACGTGGAGAAGTAAAGACCCGGGTCAAAAGCAATGCTATGGTTTGTTCTCTCATCTTACAGCGTTGTGGAGAATCAGAAGCTGCAGATGAGAAGGGTTCCATTGCCTCTGGCTCCCTTTCAGCTCCCAGTGCTCCCATTTTCCAGGATGTCCTCCTGCAGTTTCTGGATACCCAGGCTCCCATGCTGAGTATGGACCCCTGCTACTCTCTGGTTACCTCTGCCTAGACCCACTTACCCGCCACTGTCACCAGGAAGCATAACTAAGGGCTTTCTGGTATATATTTCTGTCTTGGGCTTTATGCAGAATGATTTTTGGACATAATTCTAGTCTTTGATCATCTTACAGTTTAATGGAATAAAGAAATAAAAAGAAGGGGCGCCTGGGTGGCGCAGTCGGTTGAGCGTCCGACTTCAGCCAGGTCACGATCTCGCGGTCCGTGAGTTCGAGCCCCGCGTCGGGCTCTGGGCTGATGGCTCGGAGCCTGGAGCCTGCTTCCGATTCTGTGTCTCCCTCTCTCTCTGCCCCTCCCCCGTTCATGCTCTGTCTCTCTCTGTCCCAAAAATAAATTAAAACGTTGAAAAAAAAAAAATTTAATAAAAAAAAAAAAAAAAGAAATAAAAAGAAGAATAAAAACAAGAACATACGATGGAAGCATTTTCACATATAAATAGCAGCAAGGATACTGTATTCCTTTCCAAGATGGGGTGTGGGGCAGGAGGGGGTGGTAACCAACTGTGCTCTGTCCCTCAACAGTATTGGGGTGTTTCTTTTTTGGGGGGATAATTCCTCCTGCCTATCTCAGGTACTCTGGGAGCACTGTGCCTTAGGTGTGTTTCTCTCCCTTGCTACCCATCTCTTGTGATCTCAATTCCTTTTTTCTCATTCCCTCCTGCAGCGGACCCCCGAAGTGAGAGTGAACGAGTGGAGTTCTTTAACTTGGTACTGCTGTTCTGTGAACTGATTCGACATGATGTTTTCTCCCACAACATGTATACCTGCACTCTCATCTCCCGAGGGGACCTTGCCTTTGGAGCCCCTGGTCCCCGGCCCCCCTCTCCCTTTGATGACCCCGCTGATGACTCTGAGCGCAAGGAGACTGAGGGCAGCAGCAGTAGCAAGCTGGAGGTGAGTGGGCTGTGCCTGCGCTAGCCAGTTTCTTCTGACATTCCCATCTGGCTCCCAGTGTCCTCTGCGAATCTCTTACCTAATAGCGACGGTAGTATTTGCTTAGTGCTTTGGGGCCGGCAAAGCCCTCTCATACAGAATCTGAAGCAGACTCCAGGCTCTGAGCTGTCAGCACAGAGCCTGACGCGGGGCTGGAACTCATGAACTCATGAACCGCGAGATCATGACCTGAGCCGAAGCCGGAAGCTTAACTGAATGAGCTACCCAGGCGCCTGCACCCATTTTAAAGCTGAAGGCAATGGCCCGTGGCGCTTGTGTGACCCATCAAAAGCTTGAGCACAGAGCCAGTGCTTTTCCCAACATGGTCTCCTCTCTCTAACTTCCCTGTCAACTTTTCTAGATGGTGGGGAGCAACTCCCTGGGGCTAAAGCAACCTTGCTTATGTTCTGTGCCCTCAGGACCCAGGGCTCTCGGAATCTATGGACATTGACCCTAGTTCCAGTGTGCTCTTTGAGGACATGGAGAAGCCTGATTTCTCAGTAAGTTAGTTAGATCCCTGTGTAGAAGAATTCAGCTCCTGAGGTCCTCCTGTTACACCTCTTTGGGGAGTTTCTTTCTGCCCCTTGCCCCCTTTTCTTCTTCTAAATGTTCTGCCCTTTTGCCTTATCTTAGTTGTTCTCCCCTACTATGCCCTGTGAGGGGAAGGGCAGTCCATCCCCTGAGAAGCCAGATGTTGAGAAGGAGGTGAAGCCCCCACCCAAGGAGAAGATAGAAGGGACCCTCGGGGTTCTTTATGACCAGCCGCGGCACGTGCAGTACGCCACACACTTTCCCATCCCCCAGGTACTGTTCCCCAAGCACCTGAGACCATCCATTTTGAGCCCAGGTTTCTGTCCAAGCAGTGTGCCGAGGGGTTGGAGCTGGTCCTGAGGGTGTGGCGTGCTGGGAAGGACTGGAGCACTGGGGTGCTGAGGGGCATGGAGCATGCTTTTAAGAGGAGGGCAAGAGATCCATGCTGGAGTCTGACGGTGCTGCTGGGATGCAGGAGGAGTCATGCAGCCATGAGTGCAACCAGCGGTTGGTCGTACTGTTTGGGGTGGGAAAGCAGCGAGATGATGCCCGCCATGCCATCAAGAAAATAACCAAGGATATCCTGAAGGTTCTGAACCGCAAGGGGACAGCGGAAACTGGTGGGTTTGAGGCTCCTTGAACAGCTCTCCCCAAAAGAGTGCCCTAGTCAGTCTCCCCTTCCCCAGCACAGGGAACCCCCAGTCATGTCCCAATGTCCTGTCTCTTAGAGTCTCCTGAGAGCTCTAGTCCTTTTGAAACTTCCCCCCTCATTCCCCCCCTCTGCAGACCAGCTTGCTCCTATTGTGCCTCTGAATCCTGGAGACCTGACATTCTTAGGTACCTCACAGTAAGCCCCGTACTGCCCGCCCTCCCTCTCCCTTCCCTCCCTCGACCTAGCACCTCCCTGTATGTATGCCTCAAAGGTCCACGTAGCCTGTGGTCCTCGAAACCTTTGCTTCACTGTCCCCTTCCCTTTATCCCTTCCCCAACCCCTCCTTAACCCTCCCTTCCCTTCCCTTCTCCTTTCTTCCCTCACACCCTTCCTCCCTCCCTTCCTTCCCCTGTCCCTCCCTCCCCCCACCCGTAGCCTTCTCTCCATACCCCCCTCCCTACCCCTAGTCAACTAGTTATCTTCCCTGTCCTGACTGTCCGTTTCAACTGTCCCCTCAGGTGGGGAGGACGGGCAGAAGCGGAGGCGCAACCGGCCTGAAGCCTTCCCCACTGCTGAAGATATCTTTGCTAAGTTCCAGCACCTCTCACATTATGACCAACACCAGGTCACAGCTCAGGTGTGGGCCTAAGTCCAGCCCCCTTCCCACATTCTGGCGTCCTGCCCTGTTTTCCTTTCCTCCTTATCTCCCCCCCCCCCCCCCCCCCGCCGGCGACCCCCCCCCGCCTCCCCCCCTTCCCCCCCCCCCCTTTCTTGCTTCCCTGGTTCTTCCCACCTCTCTCCACTCCCGTCTCACTCACACTGCCCTTATCAGGTCTCCCGGAATGTTCTGGAGCAGATCACGAGCTTTGCCCTTGGCATGTCATACCACTTGCCTCTGGTGCAGCATGTGCAGTTCATCTTCGACCTCATGGAATATTCACTCAGCATCAGTGGCCTCATCGACTTTGCCATTCAGGTGGGGAAGTGGGGGAGACGGGGGTGGAGGAAGGAGTCTGTGCCGGATAGGGTCACCAGGTCAGGAGTAGAGGCTCAAGCCGGTATCCTGGGGCTACTTGGAGGGGCAGAAAGGCTAGCATGGTGGGGGCTAGAAGGTGAAGTGGAATATGAGCTAAGAAGGCAGGAATAGAGGCTCAAGTGCTCCGCAGGGAGGCCCAGGAGATGGATTAGAGCGTTGGGCACAGACTGTTCTCCCACTGCGGAGTTCATAGAATTGTATCCTAGAGACTGGTTAGATCATTGATGCGGCTTGTGTCGTTAGTAGAATAAAGGACAGTGTCATATGGCAACAGAACTCTTCTAGACTGAGGCAACTCCAGCAGGAAGGGGCCCAGGCCTGCCTTGGCAGTGTCCTAGCAGGAAGGAGGGGTTACCTATACCATGTAGGGCCTCTTCTCATTTTTTCCTCTCCCCCACCCCCCACACTCACTCTGCTAGCTGCTGAATGAACTGAGCGTAGTTGAGGCCGAGCTGCTGCTCAAATCCTCGGATCTGGTGGGCAGCTACACTACCAGCCTGTGCCTGTGCATTGTGGCTGTCCTGCGGCACTATCATGCCTGCCTTATCCTCAACCAGGACCAGATGGCACAGGTCTTTGAGGGGTAAGCAGGGCTTCGGCAGAACGTGGGGGGCTCTCACTGTGGGGAAATGCATGCCGTTTGGGTGGACAGGGCGAGAAGGTTGCCAAGAGCCTTGAGCCCATCCGTGTGTGGGGACCTTTGTGCCTTGGCCTGTGCACACCACCCGCTGAACCTCCTGACCTTGCTCCCTCGTGACAGGCTGTGTGGTGTAGTGAAGCATGGGATGAACCGGTCAGATGGCTCCTCTGCAGAACGCTGTATCCTTGCTTATCTCTATGATCTGTACACCTCCTGTAGCCATTTAAAGAGCAAATTTGGGGAGCTCTTCAGGTAAGAGAGGTGGGAGGTGAGAGTGGAGAGCAGGACCCTGTCCCATCTCCTTTCTGTTACCACTCAACTCAGGAGCAGAGCACAGCCCGGGACCCTGCTGTCCCTGCAGGGCTATTTGGGAACTGTGTCCTCCACAAGTTCTTGGTTCCTAAAAGTAGGCCTGCCTCCTTCTCTTCCTTATCAGCCTGGCCTCCAGCCCATCTCTGCGGGGCCCACAGTCCTCCTCCCTGCCTGCAGAGGCCCCTGTGCCTTACTCTCCCTGAGGCCCTTTCCTGACCCATCTGCTTTGTCCCATCTCCCTTTTTGTTGTCCCAAGGTCACTGGTCCCTCTCTTTCTTTCTTTCCTCCCCTCTCCCGACCATCCCCACTACCTCACCAGATCTTCTTCGACACTACTATCTCCTTTCTCTCCCCCACCGCAGCGACTTCTGCTCCAAGGTTAAGAACACTATCTACTGCAATGTGGAGCCATCAGAATCCAACATGCGCTGGGCGCCCGAGTTCATGATCGACACTCTGGAGAACCCTGCAGCTCACACCTTCACATACACGGGGCTAGGCAAGAGTCTTAGTGAGAACCCTGCTAACCGCTACAGCTTTGTCTGCAATGCCCTTATGCACGTCTGTGTGGGGCACCATGATCCCGATAGGTATGGGGCGTACTGAGTGAGGAACGGGCACCGTGCTCCTGCCTGATATTGGGAGGGATGAGATGCCTGGGAGGTACTGCAACCTTGGTTATTGCTGGGGTGGTGATGAAAAGTTAATGAGTCTGAGGTTTTGTGGAACAAGGGCTTTCCTGAGGGCATTTGTACTTCTCCCCAGGGTGAATGACATCGCAATCCTGTGTGCGGAGCTGACCGGCTATTGCAAGTCACTGAGTGCCGAATGGCTAGGAGTTCTTAAGGCCCTGTGCTGCTCCTCTAACAATGGCACTTGTGGTTTCAACGACCTTCTCTGCAATGTGGATGTGAGACTTGGGCCGGGGTCCTGCTGGGGCACGGAACGGTTACCAGGGCAGGGGACCGGTCACAGTAATCAAGGTAGTAGGGGGGCAGAGCTATGTCGAGTGGAGGCGTACCATTTTGACTTGGCACCCTGTCTGCACACTGAGTCCGGGGTGTCCATCTGCTTTTTCCTCCAGGTCAGTGACCTGTCTTTTCACGACTCCCTGGCTACCTTTGTTGCCATCCTCATCGCTCGCCAGTGTTTGCTCCTCGAGGATCTGATTCGCTGTGCTGCCATCCCTTCACTCCTTAATGCTGGTGAACTGCCAATCCGTAACCCCTAGAATTTCTGGACCCCGAGTTTTGCTATGCATTCGATGGCCCCGTTTCTCATCGTTTGGTGCGGGGCTCCCCACTTTCACCAGAGGCCAGTCCTGTGGTGTGTCTCAGGCTGGGAGCGGCCTCTTTCTAACCTGGTGTCGGCTGCCCTGATCTTTCCAGTTTTTTTTTTTTTTTTTGACCTTGCGAGGTACTCCCCTTATACTGCAAGACAGTTCGCCTCTCTACCTCTCCTCCAGCATTATCTGGTTATTTCTCCTTTTGCGTGACCTCGTCTTCCCTCTCAGGCCCTCACCGCTCACGAAACCACGTACGGTCTGCCTTCACCCTGTCCAATTGGCTCTATTTTCCTTTTTTTAGCTTGCAGCGAACAGGATTCTGAGCCGGGGGCTCGGCTTACCTGCCGCATCCTCCTCCACCTTTTCAAGACACCTCAACTCAATCCTTGCCAGTCAGATGGGAGTAAGTGACCCGGATCTGAGTTGGCGGCAGGGCAATAGAAAGCTCTGCTACCCCACCCCCTGCCATTTCTACTTTTGCTTCCCCTGATTTGAGCTCCCTCCGCAGACAAGCCTACCGTAGGAATCCGGTCCTCCTGTGACCGCCACCTGCTGGCTGCCTCTCAGAACCGCATAGTGGATGGAGCTGTGTTTGCTGTTCTCAAGGCTGTGTTTGTGCTTGGTATGGGGGTAGGAAGGGAGTGGTGCCAGAAGTGTGTGTAGGGTGGAGTGCCAGCTAAACTACAAAGGACAGTCTTTCTCTCTCCTGAAGGTGGTCTCTCTGCCCTTTGGGGGAGGCGAGGAGGGAGGGAAGTATATTTCTGTCCTGTAGGGCAGGATTTGGGGAGTTGCTGCTTCTGTGGGTTCGGGGTGGGTCTCTACACCGTGTTCAGATCTCACTCTGCCCTCCCTATCTCCTGCCCGTGAACCACAGGGGATGCGGAACTGAAGGGCTCAGGCTTCACTGTGACAGGAGGAACAGAAGAACTTCCAGAGGAGGAGGGAGGAGGGGGCAGTGGCGGTCGGAGGCAGGGTGGCCGCAACATCTCTGTGGAGACAGCCAGTCTGGATGTCTATGCCAAGTACGTGCTACGCAGCATCTGCCAACAGGTCAGTCTCACCTTCCCCCCATACCTCCTAAGTGCCTTGATACAATATAGTCCTGTTTCCAGCCACCATCATGCCACCTTCCTGCCATACGTCGTGTCCCTCACCAAACCCCAGCCCATCCCCGCCCCCCTTACTCCTTACCCCACTCACTGGTTGCCCCAGTCCCCTGATTATCAGCTTCTTCAGGAATGGGTAGGAGAACGTTGCCTTAAATCACTGTGTGAAGACAGCAATGACCTACAAGACCCGGTGTTGAGTAGCGCCCAGGCTCAGCGCCTCATGCAGCTCATCTGCTACCCACATCGATTACTGGACAACGAGGATGGGGAAAACCCCCAGCGGCAACGCATTAAGCGTATTCTCCAGGTAGGCCAAGGTGATGGGGGTCTTAGAGGAAGCAGTGGGGCCCGGGCCTGGGGTGAAACAATGGGAACCCTGAGAGAAAAAGAGGGAAGGAGTCAAGTAGGAAGGTGAACAAGGATGTGGGCAAAAGGTGGTGAGAGAAACAGCCCCGACATGGGTTTAGAAGTCAAGCTCATATGGTTTAGACTCTGGAGTAAACTGTCGGGTGAGGGCACAGCTACCTGGAGTGGGACCATAGCTTATCAGTGGGAGGCATGACATCTGGGAAGCCTAGTTTTGGGCCTCACTCATCTGGCGGCTCGGTAACTAACGCAAGTACTACTGAATAGCTCCCAGTTACTGTCTGCTTCGTGCCAAGTATCGTGCTCATCCCTCTGTGCACATTTTCTCGTTTAATTCATACAACCCTGTAAAGTAGGTAGGAGTAGCTGTGTTTGACCAATGAGGGGACAGACCGAGGCTTGAAGAGGTTAAATAGTTTGCCCAAGGTCCCACACTAGTAAGTTTAGACTCAGCATGGGAACCCAGGTGTCCCTGTGCCTTTTCTGCCTCGCCGCACTGCTTCAGACATGTAGGTAACTGGGGGGTGGGAAAGTAAAGCCATTAGGTAGGAAGAGCTAAAGGAATGAGGTCTTTTCAGCCCAGAGGAGATAATGTCAAAGAGAGATTAACTCACAGTAGCCTTCTGGTCTGTAAAGGACTTTGAGCAGCTGGTTTAAAACAGGAGAAGCAGGCTTCAACTTTCACATCAAGGATTTAGGGCAAGCGTTAGGCAGAACTTCCTGATGCTAAGGAATGTGAGGCTCTGGAACAGGAGACCGGAGAGAGATGTGAAGCCTTTCTCGAACCGCTTTTGAAATAGGATAGGATTTTTGGGGCGCCTGGGTGGCTCAGTTGGGTAAACATCCGACTTCAGCTCAGGTCATGATCTCACGACTCATGGGTTCGAGCCCTGTGTGGGACTCTGTGCCGACATCTGAGAGCCTGGAGCCTGCTTCAGATTCTGTGTCTCCCTCTCTCTCTGCCCCTCCCCCACTCATGCTCTGTCTCTCTCTCTCTCAAAAATAAAATACAAACATAAAACAAATTGAAATAGGATAGGGTTTTCAACCATCTTGGATCATTTCGGTGCAGTCTTTCCAAAAGACTGGGACGTAGAGGTTCCTTTCAGACTAGTAGGCATATGTGTCTCAAGGTTATGAGAGATCAGGAACTGGCCTCGGGGTGATAATAGCTGGGGGTGTCAGTGGCGACTTAGTGTGGGGGTGGTGTCTCTGTCACAGAACTTGGACCAGTGGACCATGCGCCAGTCTTCCTTGGAACTGCAGCTGATGATCAAGCAGACCCCTAACAATGTGAGTGGTGCCCGGCACCCTCTTTCCCATGCTCACGTCCAGCTCCATGTGCCAGGGAGGTGGGCTACCATAGAAGAACCTGTGTCCTGCCCTTGGGCTCTTGAGCTGGGAGACATAAGAGAGTGTGGGAAGATGGCCGACGCGTGGGGCCGATGAATAGGGAAATGGGTTGGGAGGGTTGGGGCTCTGAGCTGTGGGGGAAGGTTGATGGCGGCGACGGTGGTGGAGGCTGTTTCTGTGGTCACAACGGTAAGGAGGCATACAAGGAATAGACAGTGGTTAATTGGAGGAATACAGAGGTGCCAAAGGGCACAGCTCCCAGCAGAGTTGTGTCTCTACCCTCCTGTTACCCTCCTGATGCCTTTCTCTGCCCTCACCTCCTATCCCTCCTACCATCTATTTTCCATTCACCCCCAGTCACTATTTAGCACCCCTGTGCCTTTTACCCTCCCCAGGAGATGAACTCCCTCTTAGAGAACATCGCTAAGGCCACAATCGAGGTTTTCCAACAGTCGGCAGAGACAGGGTCGTCTTCTGGAAACACTGCAAGCAACATGCCTAGCAGCAGCAAGACCAAGCCTGTGCTCAGGTTGGGTAGAAACGTGTTAGGAACCCTCCCCGTATGGGTTTTTCTTCTGGTAGTGTAAATTATTTCAGCCTCATGGAGCTACTAGGCATGTCCCTCAAAGGATGGAATGTCCCATCCCTTGCCTGACTCCTCTGGAACCCTGTGTACTCCGTCTGTCTTCTAGCTCTCTCGAGCGCTCCGGTGTATGGCTGGTGGCCCCCCTCATTGCCAAACTGCCCACCTCAGTCCAGGGGCATGTGTTAAAGGCTGCTGGGGAGGAATTGGAGAAGGGTCAGCATCTGGGGTCCTCTTCCCGCAAAGAACGCGATCGCCAAAAGCAGAAGAGGTAAAGCAGAGGGGACTGGAATTGAGGGGTAGACAGGAGAGGAGGCAGGCCCAGGGCAGAAGAGAAGTTGGGACAGAGGGGTGGGAATAAAAACCACAGAAGAGTGGAAAACCAGAGGGTAGGAGGTGGGCATGGTTGAGCAAGAGGCTAGAACTTAGGAGAGTGGAGTTTGGGGCTTGGAGTGATAGGGTTGGAAGTTTCCTGACTTCTATCCCATGGTCCCGTTCTTTTTCTTTTTCTTTTTCTTTCTCTTTTTCTTTTTCTTTTTAATGTTTGTTTATTTTCTAGAGAGACAGAGCGTGAGCAGGGGAGGGGCAGAGAGAGAGAGAGGGAGACACAGAATCCGAAGCAGGCTCCAGGCTTTGAGCTGTCGGCACAGAGCCCCACATGGGACTCAAACTCACGAACCAAGAGATCATGACCTGAACCAAAATCAGGCACTTAACCAACTGAGCCACCCAGGTGCCCCCCGTTCTTTTTCTTTTCCTCCCTTCTCCAGCATGTCCCTGTTGAGCCAGCAGCCCTTCTTATCCCTGGTGCTGACATGTCTGAAAGGGCAAGATGAGCAGCGTGAGGGACTCCTCACCTCCCTCTACAGCCAGGTGCACCAGGTACAGGTCTCTGGGACTGCAGAGCTGGGCGGGAGGGCAGAGAAGGTGCACCAGGAACCTTCGATACTTTCTCATCAATGCCTTGGGTGTTTGGGGATGGAAGCGAGAAGATCCCTGAGCCGTGTGTTATCCTTGTTTCTGTCTCAGATTGTGAATAATTGGCGAGATGACCAGTACTTGGATGACTGCAAACCAAAGCAGCTAATGCACGAGGCGCTCAAGCTGCGGCTCAACCTGGTGAGAAGGCAGCCGGGGACAAGAAAGAAGCGGGTAGCACTAGAATTACACCGCAAAGAAGCCCCCTGCCTGGGGGAGGGTGGGCGCAGAGATGGAGGGCCCAAGTTCTTCTGGGTCTTCAAGTATTAACTTGTCCCTCCTAAGGATGCAGGACCTAAAAGTGGTTGAGGGACTGGATCCTTACAGGGACCCTGCCTCGGTATCCCAGATTCTGGATACTAAGCCCTAGAAACCCACTGTGGAATGCTGAATGGGATTCTGGACATCCTTTCGTCCAGCTCCCATCATTTTAGAAGTCAGGAAACCGAGGCCCAGAGGTGTCAAGAACTGAGTCATTGGCCTGAAATCACGTAACAAATCATAACTACAGCTAGACCATGGCCTAATGTGTCCTAAGTCGCAACCAAGCCAGGTTCTAATGTAAGCTTTCCCTGAATGCTAGCCTTTGCCCCTGAGCCATCTGACTGACTTGTGGCCCTGGCAGGTGGGGGGCATGTTTGACACGGTGCAGCGCAGCACCCAGCAGACCACGGAGTGGGCTGTGCTGCTCCTGGAGATCATCATCAGCGGCACTGTCGACATGCAGTCCAACAAGTAAAGCATCCCCACCCTCTTCTTTCAGTTTTTTACCCGAGAGGAACTCCCTTCCCCCACCCCAGGTGCACGACCCGCCAACCCGCTGCGATCCGTGTAGGTGTCCCCACTCGCGTCCCACCCTGAGGCCCTGGTCTGTGTCTTAGCTTCTCTCCTTCTCGGGTTTTCTCCCTGACTTTTCATCACAGCGAGCTCTTCACCACTGTGTTGGACATGCTGAGCGTGCTCATCAATGGGACCCTGGCTGCGGACATGTCTAGCATCTCTCAAGGCAGCATGGAGGAAAACAAACGCGCCTACATGAACCTGGTGAAGAAGCTGCGGGTGAGTAGAGGAGGCCTGGGCGAGGCTTGAGGGGACTGGGATCTGGGTTCCCTGTCCCCTGACTCTGGGGGTGCTGAGTAGCCTCAGGGACTCCGTCCTGGCCAGAGCCGCCCACACTCCCCTTTGACGTCCACTTTCTCGTTCGTATTTGTATGGCGACGGTTTGCTCAGTGTCTTTTTCCTGCCAGGTTCTGGGCTCTCCCCAGAGACTTCTAATCCCTCTTTTTCCGTGTCCTTGAGCTCTCATCCCATCTTCCTCTGCCCGCAGAAAGAGTTGGGGGAGCGTCAGTCGGACAGTCTGGAAAAAGTTCGCCAGCTGCTGCCACTGCCCAAGCAGACCCGAGATGTCATCACATGTGAGCCACAGGGCTCCCTTATTGACACCAAAGGCAACAAGATTGCCGGCTTCGATTCCATCTTCAAGAAGGAGGCACGTTCCATTTTCCTCCCATCCCCACACCTAGCCTTTTTCCCCCTCTGGGCAAGAACTTTCCCTGCATTAACCTTGTGGCTGCGACAGGCTCATCAGGCCAGGGAATCCATCGGGCTCTGCTGGTGGGAGCCATCTCAGGGGTGTTCAGGTTATCACTGAATTTCTTTATTAATGTTTCTTTATTTTTGAGAAAGAGTGTGTGTGAGCAGGGAAGGGCAGAGAGACGGGGAGACAGAGAATCCCAAGCAGGCTCCATACTGTCAACGCAGAGCCCAGTGCGGGGCTCACACTCACCAGCTGTGAGATCATGACGTGAGCTGAAGTCAAGAGTCAGACACTTAACTGATTGGGCCATCCACGCGTCCCATGATCACTGAACTTTTTGTACATTTCTGCTCCCCATCATGGGAGTCTCATCCTCTTTCCTCAGTCTCTCCCTTCACCTCTGCCCACCATCCCCACCCACCTTTTGATGTACCACCCATTTCCCAGCACCCTGTCTTCCTCTTTCCTCTGCCCCACCTGCCTCCTGGCCGCCTCCACCCTTGCCTGTACCCCGCCCATCTGGCCAACTGCCATATCTCTTTTATCCCTGCACTCCTCTGCCCCTACCTACCCATCTCTGCACAACTTTCTCTGTACCCTCTGTCAGTTGCAGTATTTGTTGAGTAACCATAATTATTGTGGAGAGCAGAGAGAGAGAGGGGAAGGAGGATGCAGAGTCTGAAATCTACAGTCCAACCCAGTCATATATACATTGTCTTCATTTCTTTTCCCGGCCCATCTGTCTTTCTGAGTCTCTCTCCCTCTCTCTCTCTCCCTCCCTCTCTCTCTTTCTCTCTCTCTCTCTGCCTGATTCTCACTTTGCTTTTCTCTGTATCTCTTCACTCGCCTTTTTGTCTCTCTCTTCCTGTTTTTCTCTGTCTCCCTGTGTCTGCTTCTGTCTTTGCTTGTCTTTAGTCTCTCACCACCTTCCTGTTTCTGACCGTGTCTTCCTCTGAGTGTCGGTGTCTGTCTCTGTTGCCCCTGCCCATCGCCCTCTCCCCTCCTCTCTGTCTTCCCCATGAGTGTGCATGTGTGCTGGTATATATATATATATATATATATATATATATATATCCGTGTCCAGCTGTCTTTCTCTCACCGCCTCCCCTGAATCTACCCCTGACTTTTTTCTTCTTTTGCTGCCAACAGACATTTCCCCCTCCCTTACCAGTCCTCAAGGTCTATCTTCTGTTTTCCAGGTCTCAGCAGCTCACTGTTTCTCATTTTCTGGAGCAGGGTCTACAGGTTTCCACCAAACAAAAGATCTCTCCCTGGGATCTTTTTGAAGGCTTGAAGCCATCAGCACCACTCTCTTGGGGCTGGTTTGGAACAGTCCGGGTCGACCGGCGAGTGGCCCGAGGAGAGGAACAGCAGCGCTTGCTGCTCTACCACACGCATCTGAGGCCCCGGCCCCGTGCCTATTACCTGGAACCACTGCCACTGCCACCGGAAGATGAGGAGCCCCCTGCTCCCACCCTGCTCGAGCCTGAGAAAAAGGCTCCAGAGCCCCCCAAAACTGACAAACCTGGGGCCGCTCCACCTAGTACCGAGGAACGCAAGAAGAAGTCCACCAAGGGCAAGAAACGCAGCCAGCCAGCCGCCAAGACAGAGGTTAGCACGGCCCCCCACTCCCCTGTTATGCTTCTTCCACAGCCCCCCTCTCTCCGTGATTCTGTACAGTTTCTGATTCCTGGGGGCGGGAGTGGGGAGGTGGGGATGAGGTGCCATTGGAATTAAGAAGATTAGCCACATGGGTCTAGCTCCTCTTGACCCCGGATACCCCTTACCCCACCCCACCCCGCTGCGGTCCACTCACCCTCGTCCTCTGCTATTCACACAGGACTATGGAATGGGCCCAGGAAGGAGTGGCCCGTATGGTGTGACAGTGCCTCCAGACCTCCTGCACCACGCGAATCCTGGATCCATATCCCACCTTAGCTACAGGCAGGGCTCCATAGGCCTGTACACCCAGAACCAGCCGCTGCCGGCAGGTGAGTGCCAGCCCCTAGGACGGAGGGTTACCCGAACGTTCCTCCTGCCCAAGGGAAGATGCCACATCTGTGAGGATCTGTGGATGACCTGGACACTGAGCAGGGGATGAAGGGGGATGAGGAGCCTAGAGAGGTAAGCCCACTCCCCTTTCCAGGTGGCCCTCGTGTGGACCCGTACCGCCCCGTGCGATTACCAATGCAGAAGCTGTCAACCCGACCACCTTACCCGGGAGTGATGCCCACAGCCATGACTGGAGTCATGGGACTAGAACCCTCCTCCTACAAGACATCTGTCTACCGACAGCAGCAGCCCGCGGTGCCCCAAGGACAGCGCCTTCGCCAACAGCTCCAGGCAAAGATAGTGAGAGGGGCAGTAGGGAGGGCCGTCAGGGAGAGGGGATTTTGAGGGTCACGGGACTGAGGACACACATGGGATCTTCACAAGGACTTGCAGAGTGGGAGATAGGAGAAACGAGATGGCGGAAAGCATTTCCTGAGTTTGAGTTTGTCTCCTTTTTCCTTTTAGCAGAGTCAGGGGATGTTGGGACAGTCATCTGTCCATCAGATGACTCCCAGCTCTTCCTACGGTTTGCAGACCTCCCAGGTGAGGGCACGAGAGGGTGAAGAGCCAGGGGCCTTAAGGCAGGCTGCTGTGCACACTCTTGGCCCTGACCCCCTCTGTCTTTCTCTGCAGGGCTATACTCCTTATGTTTCTCATGTGGGATTGCAGCAACACACAGGCCCCGCAGGTACCATGGTGCCCCCCAGCTACTCCAGCCAGCCTTATCAGAGCACCCACCCTTCTACCAATCCTACTCTTGTAGATCCTACTCGCCACCTGCAACAGCGGCCCAGTGGCTATGTGCACCAGCAGGCCCCAACCTACGGACATGGGCTGACCTCCACTCAAAGGTACCCAGGGCAGTGGGGGCCAAGGAGACACACTGAGATGACAGGGAAAACCCATGCCAGGAGGTGATGGGACTAGTCAGAACATTCAGCAAAGCGAAGAACACTTACCTGGCCGCGAAATGCCGGAGCTGGAAGGGACCCTGGTGACCAGTAGTCTCATATCTGCTTGCCCGATATTTCTTCGAGGCCCAGAGAGGGGAAATCATTCACACAACTATGATGAGGAAAGATCCTGGGTTCTTAGATGTACTGTGTGGTAAGGAGTCATCAAGTCAGTAGTAGAGCAGTTCTACACTGGAACAGACTGGCCAACCAGCCCTCCTACCATGCTGAATGCTCCTCACGCCTTAGTTAAGACATGGGAATTATATCTTGAGGCTTTGCAGCTTAGGATTTAGAATGCTGGGGAGTGGACTGGAGGAAAAGTCCTTTAATTTAGAAGTATCAGTTGAGGCGCCTGGGAGGCTCAGTAGGTTAAGCATCTGACTTCAGCTCAGGTCATGATCTTACGGTTTGTGAGTTCGAGCCCCGTGTTGGGCTCTGTGCTGAAAGCTCAGAACCTGGAGCCTGCTTCAGATTCTCTGTGTCCCTCTCTCTCTGCCCCTCCCCTGCTTGTCTTTCTCTCTCTCTCTCTCTCTCTCTCTCTCTCTCTCTCTCTTTTTCAAAAATAAATAAATAAATAATTGATATGTGTCAGTTGCCCGCTGTGTGGCCAGTGTGGCCAGCACTGCGCTGGGATGGGGTAAGGTGAGTAGAGATTTTAGAAAATACAAAGTCCCTCACCACAGGGAATTTTTAGTCTAGCTGGGAAGATGAGACACGGAAAAACATTTAAAAAACACGATGAGGAGAGATATAATCAGGTGCGCAGTCGTGTGCTGTGAAGTACATGGGAATTCAGAGAAGGTATGAGATCATGGCATCGTGGGCCTGAGTCATCAGAGAGTTTCACGAAGGGGGTTAGATCTGAGTTGGCCTTTTTTTGTTTTTTAGTTTATTTCTTTTTGAGAGAGAGAGCAGGGGAGGGGGAGAGAGGGGGGAAGAGAGAGAATCCCAAGCAGCAGGGCTCAAACTCACAAGCCATGAGATCACGACCTGAGCCAAAGTCAGATGCTGGACCGACTGAGCCACCCAAGCTCCCCTGGAGTTGGCTTTTGAAGGATCACTGTGATTTGGATTTGTGGAGTGGAGGATCAGGAAGTGGAGTCCAGGTAGAGGACATAGCATGAACAGAGACATAGGAACCAGAGTGAGGGGGGTGGCTGGGAGGATAGGAAGAAGAGCTCGGATAGAGTGTAAAATTCATGCTGGGGCAGTAGCAGGAGACAGGCCAGGGATGGGCAGGCTGGTATGGGGCCTTGGGTGCCTGATACAGACTTGAGACACAGTCCCACCAAGAGCTCTTTTGATCAGGAAAGCCATATGGTGTGTTGGTGTATTGACAGATTAACATAGGATGCAGGGATAGGATGCATAGGGAAGGCGAAGGAAGACCAGAGACAAGGGGGTCCAGTCGGTAAGTAGCCTGTTGCAGTGATGTACATGGGAAGGCACGAGAACAGTAGAACTCATATCTTTCATAGTCTGGAACGTTATCGGTGGACCACCATCAACAGCAACAGAAACCACCTCAGTGGGTGTTTATAGAATGTCTATCCTGGGCTGAGGCCGTTTTTCGTTTCCGTAAGAGAAAAACAGCTAAAACAGGATTGGAAGATTCTTAACCATGGAGGTTATGAGGCACTAAAATGTGGTGTTGTCTTTGCCCCTTATTCCCCAACCTCGAAATCTGTCTGAACCCAAGGGGTCCTTCTGGTTAGTGACAGGAGGAATGAATGAAGTGACTTGTTGATGTTTCTTTCCGTTCAGGGACCCAGGACTTCTACTTCTACTCCTATGTCCCTCCCTCCCTCCAGTGCCTTGACCTTTGGACCACTTGTCTTTGCAGGTTTTCACACCAGACCCTGCAGCAGACACCCATGATAGGTACCATGACACCGCTGGGCGCGCAGGGCATCCAGGCCGGCGTTCGATCGGCTTCCATCCTGCCTGAGCAGCAGCAGCAACAGCAACAGCAGCAGCAGCAGCAGCAGCAACAGCAGCAGCAGCAGCAGCAGCAGCAGCAGCAGCAGTACCACATCCGGCAGCAGCAGCAGCAGCAGATCCTGCGGGTAAGGCCCTGGGATGGCAGCTGGGCCCTAAGAGCCTCAGGAGGGGAAGAGGCCGCAAGCGCCTCCAGGTCAAGCCCCTCCAGGTCAAGCCCCTCCAGGTCTGGCAGAGTGGCTGTGGCACGCAGCAGGGGCCTAAGGAGTCGCTTTCCTCCCCTCCCCCTTCTGTTTTCCGGGGTTCCTGGTGGAAGAGATTTGGGAGTTGTCTGGTGGGAGGAGGGAGGGCAGTGGCCCCGGGTCCCCTCCCTGCTGCCGCTTCTGGGGCTCAGCTCCTTTGCTCCCCTTAGATGTATCTATGTCTTGTCTTCACAGCAACAGCAGCAACAGCAGCAGCAGCAGCAGCAACAGCAGCAGCAGCAACAGCAGCAGCAACAGCAACAACAGCAACAACAGCAGCAGCAGCAGCAGGCGGCCCCTCCCCAGCCCCAGCCCCAGTCCCAGCCCCAGGTAGCTGCTGGACTACGACCCCTGGCTCAGGGACAGCTGCCCAGGTTGGGCACACAGCCAGTGAACTGGGATGGGAACAGTGTTCAGAGGGTTAGAGGTGGGAGGCAAAGGCCTAGCGCTCCAAAAAGGGGGTCAGGAGATGGGGAAGGACACAGAAAGTTCAAGTTCAATCTTCCACTCCCCGTTTCCTCCTCAGTTCCAGCGCCAGGGGCTTCAGCAGACACAGCAACAGCAACAGACAGCAGCTTTGGTCAGGCAACTCCAACAACAGCTCTCCAGTAAGCCTGCTTTCCTCCCCAAAGAGAGCCCCCCCAGGGGACTGAATGGGGGGGAGGGGGGAGGGGGGAAGGAGGATGTGGGGAGGAGCTGAGCTGACTGCTTCAGGCCCAGGTTGTAGGGGGATGCATGGCGTCCCATCCCTTCCCTTGGTACCTGAGTAGCTTTCCTCGTGCATACCCACATCCCTGCTTGGTCTCCCACCCCTGATAATCTCTGATTTTTCACAGATACCCAGCCACAGCCCAGTACCAACATATTTGGACGCTACTGAGCCACGTGGAAGAACCGCTTGTGCACTGGATGTGGCCCCACCCTTTCCTCTCAATTCCCAATCCCCCTCTGGGGCTAGCACCAGTAGTGGTTGGGGCTCTTCCCTCAGGCTCCATTTTTAATAAGTTTTTAGTATTTTTGTTAACGTGAGGCATTGAGCTGTTGGGTTTTGTATATTATTTATATAGAGACCCCAGAGCTGTTGCACCCAATACACGGAGCTTCTTTGCAAAGGGAGTGTGTGAGTTCTGCATGTCCGGTAAGGGCGGGCTCTCGGGAGAGTGCTGGGGACTGGACTAACCAGTCAGAGCCTCTGTTCCATTCAGATCAAGTCCCCAGTTTACCGTCTATCCCCTAAATTCCTTGATTCTAATTGGATTGCTACTCTCTCCTTCCTTCTCCAGCCTGGCAACATATTATATAGGTGTGGGCCCTGAGGTTTTTTTTCCCTTTTTTTAATGTTTATTTATTTTTGTGAGAGAACGCAAGCAGGGGAGGGGCAGAGAGAGGGGGAGATAGAGGCTCGGAAGCACACTCCGTGTCAGTGTAGAGCCTGACTTGGGAGCTTGAACTCGGGAACTTCGAGATCATGACCTGAGCCTAAGTCAGATGCTTAACCATGCTTAACCGGCTGAGCCACCCAGGTGCCCCAAGGGCCCTTAGTTTCTTAAGAAGGGCAGCTTACCTTCTCAGTGAGGTGTTGCAGGTTCTCTATAGCTTCTCTCCATGAGGGATATACCACTGGGATGGGGGAAGGCCAGTGGGGGGTGTGTGGGGGGGGTAGGAATTGGTGGAACCCGATTCTTCTTCCACCCATCCCACAAGCTTCAGGGTGGAGGGTGTGACAGACACTGCCTACCCTTGTTGCCACCTTGTGCGCTCCCTGTTGGGCACCAAGCAGTATCCTAGACGGAGCACTTTCCTGAGAATTCCATTTCTGAGATGAAGACTTGCCCTCAGGTGGCAAGTGTCCCCATGGAATTGGTGGTTGAAGGTTGGTGTGGTTATAGGAGGAAGAGAGACCCAGTAACAGGAAGGACCCTTTCCTCTCTCTGCTCTGTTGCTGGAACTCTTTGTTTTTCCAGTGACCCACCTTGGCAGTTTCCCAGGGTGACTGTTGCTTACTCCCATGTTACTATAGAGAAAACCCAAAACTGTTGCTCCAGAGTCACATTTGGAACTGTGGCAGGGTCATTCTCAACCCCTTTGCCTTCAGGTTTGGGGCCCTAGATCTAAGGCTATTCAAGAGAGCCAAATGGTTTACTACAAAGGGGTCTTCTGGTGTGCGCAGCTGGGGCTGGAAGAGGACCAGCCTCAGCCTCGTGGATGGGTGGTACCAGATGATTTGACGACTTCAGGGTAACATCCAAGCCATAGTTGCACGGGATCACTGGGAAGTGTCAAGTGTGCTGGCAAAACCAGGAGCACCAATCAATACCCAAGCTCTAAAAAATAAAACAATAAAGTAAAATCCCACTTTGAGGTCCACAACACCCTTGCTCACATGGGACTTACTGAGTTAAAGAGTTGTGCTCACAAGGAATGGAACTCCCCGGCAGGGTCAAGGCAGACCTGGCCAGGGCTTTCTTCCAATCTGTTCTATCCTGCTGCGAACATTCTGAGGAACTACAGGGTTAGGGGCTTAGCTGGGATAAGGGACACTCCGAGGGACTTGGGGTGGGGGGTGGGGGCTAAACAAACTGCACAGGTGCACTACATATACAGAAACCCAACCCTGAGACCCAAAGAGGGCCGGATCTGGAGGGGAGAGACTCAGTGGTGGGACAAGTGGCAGGCTGCTGGTCTCTGTCTGACGTGCTCCAGCAGAAGCAGCAGGAAGGAACAACATTGACCTTTGAGAGAGTGACAGGATGAGAGCAAAGTGCCCCCACCCTCCGCTGGTTGCGGCTAGAGTTGCGCTGGTGCTGAGGAGGGAAGAGGCGATGGATGCTGAGCCAGGTGGAGGCTTGTCTTTTGTAGAGCACGACTGGGGGCTCCTGCAGACAGTGCCTCAGTTTCTCCCTTTGTCTCAAGGTTGCAGGTAAAGTTTGAGCTAGCTGCCCTGGATGATCACCTGTCTTGAAATGAGAGGTGTGCGTGTGAGAGGGAGAGAGGGTGAGCAGAGCGTGCTTGAGCAAAGGAGGAATCGGGCCATGCCCCAGGACTTGAGCCATCTCTGGCACAAAAGGAGTTAATGGCAGGGACCGCGCCCCCCCGTGTCCGGGCACGCGCAGCGCGCCCCCTCGGTGCGCGGGCACAGCAGCCAGGCTGCCGGAGAGCAGATCTCGGGATTCAGGTGCGGAGCCCTTGGCCTGGAGGCGATATGGGTGGTCCGCGGCCCGGTTCAGTCGCCCGCAACAGCCCGGGGAACAGGTGAGGCCGCCTGCCCCGGTCTCTCATCCTCTAGCTGCCCATACCTTGACCCGATCCTATCCCCTCCCAATCCCGGGCTTCTCCACTCCCCAGCCAGTGCTCCCCATCCTTCTCAACCCCATGTTCTCCATCGGCACTCCTGACCACCAATCCAACCCCCCTCCGCTGCTCTCCTCCACCTCCTCCTTGAATCCCGCATCCCTATCATCCTACCACCCGTGGTACCTCTATTTCCACAGCCTGGCCGCATGCTCCTCAAAATACCCCTACTAAGGGCCCCCAGCCCTATTCCTGTATTGCACATTGCCAGTCCCCCCTCCCCCGCAGTGCAGCCCCATCCCTCTTCCATCATAGCATCTCACAGCCAGGCTCCCTCCCCCACTCTCTGCAGCCCCCCTCCCCCCCAGGCCTTTATCCTATCCTCCCCCATTCCGATGCAGCTCTGTCCCCCAATACCATTCCCAACCCGCGTAGCCCCCAATACTGCAATTCTCAATACCAGTCCATTCCTGCACAATGCCCCTCGCCCAATACTGCTCCAGCCCCAAAAGTACCCCAGATGCCACTCTAATCCCCAGCATTGCCTCCTCCCCTTGTCTTCTCCCAAACTGCAAGTTGGGCCAGGATGGAGATCTTGGCCTTAGGGACTCAGAGCGGGTCTTAGGGTACAGAGGGCGTTTGGGGGTCGGTGGATTTGTCTAGGTGTTCGCGGGGGAGGGGCTGCAGGGAATTGACTCTAGGGGGACTGGCATTTGGCACTGAAGGGTTACAGGGGAAGGAAGCATCCTGAAAGGGTTAATGGAATTTGTGGGGAGGGGCGGCACCGAAGGGGTTAATGGTGTGTGTGGGGGGGGGGGGGGTTGCCGGCGGGGAAGCCGTGTGAATGAGCGGTCTGTGCCCCAGAGTTGCCATGGAGACGGTGAATGGGGGGATTGTGTGAACTCAGCTGCGGACTATTCCCCCCCCATACACACACACACCCACTCCCCCCTGCCCCACCTCCCTACTCCTACCCCTTCCTTCCCTTTCCCCTCCTCCCCCCAACCCGGGTGCATTCTGGGCAGTGTCTGGGATCTAACCCCCATACTTTACTCCCCATTTCCCCTGAGCCTCCACCCCTTCAGTTGCTTTGCCCGCCCTCCCTCCTCCTCCTCCTCCTCCTTCTTCCCTCCCTCTCTTTCTCCTTCTCTCTCTCGCTCTCGCTCTCGCTCTCGCTCTCTCTCTCTAGCTCGCTCTCTCCCTCCCTCTTCTTCCCTCTCCCTTCCGCTCTCTCGCTCTGTCTCTGTCTCTCTGCCTCTCTCTCTCTCTCTCTCTCTCTCTCTCTCTCTCACACACACACACACACACACACACACACACACACACACACACACAC
>NC_064817.1:55735781-55753390 GCF_023721935.1 Panthera uncia | reverse complement strand
ACACACACACACACACACACACACACACACACACACACACACACACATTCTCATTCCCCTCTCTTGGTAGCCGATTCCGGGCGTTCCCAATCTCCCTCCCCCACCCCTTCAGCCAGTTCTTAAAGGAGCAGGCCAGCAATCTGGGAAGGCGGCAGAAATAGGGAAAACTAAAGTGTGTGTGGGGGTGTGTGTGTGTGTGTCCATGCAGCAGTGTCTGTGTGTGCCTGTGTTTATGTGTTGACTGTATAACTGTGTGTCAGAAAGCCCGTATATCTTGAGTGTGCTGTATTTCTGTTTCTGTCTCCACCTATGTGTCACCATTATGCTGTGTATGTCTCTGGATATTTACCTATGTGGTGTGTGTGATTCTGCTTCAGTAAGTCTCTGTGTGTGTGTTTCTGAATGTATTTCTCTGTGATTCTCTGGCTCTGTGAGGCTCTCTGTCTCAGACTGTGGGACTATATGAGGGGATCTCTGTGGGTTTGGAATATATGTCTCTGTGAGTGAATATCGCAGTGTCTGTGATCCTGGCTTGGTCTCTCTCACTCCCTCTTTGAGTCTTTGTGAGTTTATTTCCATGAGGCTCTGAGTGTGTGTCCCCCACACTCCGTTGTTTATTTTACACTGGCTGAGCATCAACAATGCCTGGGGTGCTAGGCAGAGCGGTTTCTGCCTCAGTTCTGGCACTCAGTGTGAATTAGAGATAGCCGACAGAAAGGACCAAGGCTTAAGACTTTGGGAGCAGTGAGGGCTGAAGAGAAATGTACAGGAGGGGCGCAGGAGGGTCTGGGGACTCTGGTGAGTGGCCATCCTGCCCCTTGCCCTGGTTGAGGGTGAGGGGGTCTCTATGTGGGACCTTTTGCCTATATGCTGCTTTTCCAGAACCCCAGAGTGAGGTTCACAATCCTTCCCTCTCCTCATGTGGGAGGTCCCCGTGTGGGGTTCCTGGGGCCGGGGGTCTAGAGAGTTCGGTGTTCACTTGTGGCGTGCTCAGGGACCTGGGCTCCATGTCCAGTCATCCCCACCCCCTGCTCCCACATGCTGCTCTGGCTCCAGCTGACCCTGATGAGCTCCATCAGCTGAGGAGTCAGAGTTGGGGACTAGGAGCTTTGCAGTGGCAACAACTGTCACCGTGCCAGTTCCCTAGGATTTTCTAACCATGCCAGGCACCTAGACTGGTTCTGACCAGCAGTGGAGATCATCCGTGGGTCCCTCGAGGCCCTGGCGCGGGAGCGCTCTCCTAACTGTAGGAGAGCAGCCCGAGCCCAGCAGGGCCCCAAAGACCCAGCTAGGCTCCTAGGCTCCTAGGCTCCGTAGCCCTCCCTGACCATCTTGGATGACGCATGCTTCCCTCTTTCCACAGGCCTGTCTGGCCCTGAGGGAGTCCCCTTTGTGAAGCTGTGGTGCTTGGACGACCTCTCTGCATTGCGGGGCACCTGTAGGTGTCCCTCGAGAGCTCAGTCTTGAGGTTCAAGTCAGTGTGGCCATGAAGGGGCTGCCTATGGGGCTGATGCTGTGACCCTGGAGTCTGCCTTTCCTGCCAGTCCCCCTGCCCGGAACATGTGGCTGCGGCTTGGCCCGCCCTCGCTGTCCCTGAGCCCCAAGTCCACCGTTGGCTGGAGCCTGTGCCTCACCCTGTGGTTCCTCAGCTTGGTGCTGAGGGCCAGTACCCAGGCCCCAGCGCCCACAGTCAATACTCACTTTGGGAAGCTAAGGGGTGCCCGGGTACCATTGCCCAGTGAGATCCTGGGGCCTGTGGACCAATACCTGGGGGTGCCCTACGCAGCTCCCCCCATCGGCGAGAAACGTTTCCTGCCCCCTGAGCCACCCCCATCCTGGTCGGGCATCCGGAACGCCACGCACTTTCCCCCAGTGTGCCCCCAGAACATCCACACGGCTGTGCCCGAAGTCATGCTACCCGTCTGGTTCACTGCCAACCTGGATATTGTCGCTACTTACATCCAGGAGCCCAATGAAGACTGCCTCTACCTGAATGTCTATGTGCCCACGGAGGATGGTGAGTGCTGTGGCCAGGCACTGTGCCCTCCCCGCCTCCCACCCGCCCTGTTGTGTTTGTGGCTCGCATGTGGTCGTGTGCCCTGCAGCATGCATCTGTCTGTCTGTGAAAATGCTTCTAACCATCACTCTGCTCGGCCTCCCCCCTTCCTCCTCCCTGTTCTTCCCTCTCCCAGCATTGTCTGAGCTCCCATGTGTGAGTGACACTGTTACCAGGAGGGGCCTGGCCAGGCCTGAGAGCTTTGACAGATCTAGGGCCAGAGTGCTGGATGGGGGTTCCCCGGGGGAGTATGGGTCACTGTTGGCAGCTGCCCGCGGGAGGATGCTGGCTCCACCAGGCCCCCCTGTTGCCATTCCGCCTGCTTTGAAAGGTGGTAGGTGTGTGTGGCCAAGGGAGCTGGGTGCGTGTGGGGGGCGGGGGGCAAGCCTGGTGGGCATTGCTTAGGTGCCTCCTCTTTGGCTAGCTGATGCCTCCTCCCGCGGGGGTCACACTAAGGTAAGTGACAGAAACAAGGAGATGGCGGGACAGGCTCTCTGCCATGTGCCGCCCGCAGAGCAGCTCTTGGGGCCTGGGGTGGGTGGGGGGTGCATGCCCCTGGGCAGAGGCCTCCTGTTATTTTTTAGTTTTTTATTCATTTTACAGTAAAGCGGATTTCCAAGGAATGCGCCCGAAAGCCCAACAAGAAAATTTGTAGGAAAGGAGGTAGGTAGCGAGCCGGCGGGGAGGGAGAGAGAGAGAGAGGGAGGGCTGCCTGCCCACCTGCCCTTGCCCCTGAAGACCCAGCCTTCCTTCAAGTAGCCAGGCTCAGGGGGCGGTCGGTGAGCAGGCATAAGCTCTACCTTATCCAAGGGCCCTGGCTGCTTTTCAGGGAGGATTTGGTGGCCTAAGGCAGGTTCAGAGCAGAAGCAGCAACCCCATTTCTGCCGGTCCCCCCAGCCCCAAGTTCTGCCTTAGTGCATGTGCCAAAGACAGAGCCTGGTAGTTCCACCTCGGGGGAAACTCTAGGCATTTGAGAGGAGCCAGGGACCCTGCTCTCTTCCTGGCTGGGGAGCCACCAGCTCATCCCTCCGTGCTTTTTCCTGGGTCCAAAGTCTAGACTCAGCTCTCTGGCCCTGAAGTTTAGAGCAAAGTTGTCCTGCCACCACGTCTGGCCAGAAGCCTGGCCAACTGACCCTGGCTAGTCTGGTGGCAGACCATGGGGGTCCCTGGGAACTAAGGACTCTGAAGGAGGCACGAGATCCTGAATTTTAAATTTACCCTCTTGCTCGGGAGGAATTTGGTCCCCCTGGGTCAAGGATCTTTCCCGTCCGTTTACCACGTCATGTTTTCCACAAAGCGCTTTCATGCTTAGCTCATAAAATCCTCCCCACGTCTCCGGAAGCTTCTAAGGCCTGAATCAGTTTCCCAATTTTACGGATGAGGAAACGGGCCCAGGGGAGTGACTTGCTGCTGCTCGAGGCCCTGTCGCTGGTCTGTGGCAGAGCTGCGACCCAAACCTGGGTCTCTTGACCCTCGGGGCAGTGTTCTTTCCACTATAGAACGCAAGGCAACTCCCATCTGCTCATTTTCACCTCCCTGCCTCTGGAAAAAAATGGTGAAATGTGGATGAGCTGGGCCAAATTGGCACCGGGAACAACTTAAGGAACAGGTAGAAAATCACAGCCTGCTCCATACAACCTGTTGGCAAGCTTGGAGTCTGTTTTCCTTTGAAATCCTAGGGCAGGGTTTCCCTGAGTGGGGCCGGCAGGATTCCTTCGGGCCCGGATGCTCCCCTGCTGAGGAAGTGTCTCCAGGGGCAGATTCCGGGAAGCCACATGCTGAGCCACATGCTGAGCGTGTTCTCCATGCGTTCTTGAGTTCTTGATGCACCGAGCGGGCCTGCTGCTCTGGGATAGTGCTCCACTACATCCCCACACCCTGCCCAGGACCTCACACGCACTAGGCCATCAGTAGACGCTTCTTTGCACAAAGGAAGGAGCATTCACGGTGCTGCAAAAAAGACTACAGGTCTGTGACCCACAAAGCCTGACTGAGTCGCAGCTCTTCTGCTAACTCACAGTGAGAGACTTCAGGCACGACTTTTCCCCGTCAGAGCCTCTGCATCTGCCTCTGCGGGGAGGGAGGCGTGGAGGAGGGCATAGGGGACCATTGTGGCCTTAACATTCCGTTGGCATGTGAATGAATTCAGGAAGAGGGTCTCGTAGACCTGCTCTTCATGGGTTACTTCCAGGGGCGGTGGTGGGCGAGAGGGCGGTAATGACATTCATGATAACCATTTCCTAGGAGGAATGATCTCCCTGGGGTGCCAGCGAGAGCCCAGGGCTGTCTGGTCCTGAGAGTTTGGCTATAGCACTCCCTGGCAGCTCCACTCAAATGCAAACATTTACCTATCATGATTGTTGACTGTGGGCAATGCCCGCGAGCTGGGCACTGTGGGGCTGTGGAGGGATATGAGGCAGAGGAAAGATTTAGAAATAAGTAAAGGCCTCACCACTACTCCAAAGAAGCTCCTATCCTGGTATTGGAACTCAGCTGGTTTAGCTAAGCCTCACAGGCCAAGCTGGGAAGTGAGTTCCAGACAGTGTGGGGGAGGGCATTTGGTCATTTTCCTTGCTTAGATCAGTTCCTTATCTGGGGCCTGGTGGCCATTTGGAACGGAATTACAGTCCCTGCTTCTTGGGGGAGATACGCCCACAGAGGTCATTAGGATTGTGGTGTGGGTAGGGTAGGCAGGACTGGCCTGGTTGGGATCCTGCAGCAGCACAGTGTTGGGACAGAGTATGGTGGTCGGGGTATGGTGGTCGGGCTGGCCGGGTGACCGCCATGGCAACAAGGAGTTGCTCAGCAAGTGCTAAGCTGAAGGAGCAAAGGCATCTGTGCAGAGGAGGCTGGGACCATGCGGCAACCCAGGGACGCTTGGGGGGGGGGGGGGGGGGCCTGGGGGCGCCGAGGAGGTGGGGGTAAAGCGGACTCACCTTCTAAGTCAGTGCCCACAGGAAGTAAGGGATTTCTGGGGGAAGACCTGCCCCATCCCCCCACTTTCACCCCCATCAAGCTGGAGGGAATTCACATTTAGGGATGAGGAATTCCTTTCCGTGTGGGGTTCTGTCCATTGCGTGGATGATGCTGTCCCGTGCCCCACAGGGTTTCTGAGGGCAGTAACTGGCAGGTGTTAAGACGGTAGGTGCCACTGAAAGTCCGGGAAGCCGGAGGCAGTTTCTGCCCCTCGGGGCCGGGCTCTTGCCCTAGTTGAAAAGCCATTTTGTAATATGAGGGCGGTTCCTGTTTTGATTAATAGCTGTGAGGGAATTCAGTCACCAGAGCCCAGACCAGCTGATAAAGAGGGCTATTTGCTGCCTCCAGGCTGAGAGCATCTGGTGTCACAGACAAGAGGGTAAGCCCTGGGGTGCTGGCAGAATGACCTCAGTCTCCCTACTCTGACCAGCTTCCAGGCAGTAGGTCCTCTTTCTCCACAGCCACGCTCAAGATGCACGTCTCATCAACTTAGAACAGGAAGGAGAGTTGGTGCCAGCTTACCCACAGGTCCTTAATGTCTCTCTTCTCTCCTCCGGTCCCTTCTTTTCTCTCCTTCCCTTCCCTCCCCTCCCCTCCATGCTCCACCTCTTTCTCACTGATGTTTTCCTTCCCTTTCCCCACACCCCCCACCAACCCCGTCCTGGAAAGGTGGCATGGTGCAGTGGAAAGACCATGGGCTTTGGAGTCAAGTAGACCTGGGTTTGAATCTGACCTCTAGCACTTCCTAGCTATGTGATCTTGAGCAAGTCACTTTACCTCTCTGAACCTCAGTTTCCCCATCAGTGAAACAGGAATAGAGACAGTGCCTACCTCATTGGGGTGTAAGGATCAAACCATATGGCAGAAGTAGAGTGTCTGGCACATGGTAAATATTCAGTAGATGGTAGGAGCTATTACCATTATTCCTGTCTCTCTGTCTCCCTCCCTCTCCATATCTCTTTCTCTCTCTCTCTCTCTCTCTCTCTTTCTCTCTCTCTCTCTCTCTCGTCCCTTTTTCCTTCTCCCTTTTCCTTCTTTCCCTCCCTCCCTCTCTGGCTCTCTCTAGATCTCAGAGCAGCGCTTACTGCTCTTAGACCTGGTTCCTGTGAGCAGGAACCCCATTTGCCATTAGCCAGAGCAGGGGGCCCCAATGAGGAAGACCAGAGGGAAAGCTTCATCTCCCAATTTTTTCCTCTGGGAATCAGGGTCAGCTGAGGCCCAGCTTGAGCCTTCCCACTGGGCCCAGGTAGCTCAGGGCTGGGCACCCCAGTACCCGTCTCTGCCCGAATAGCTCATGTCCATGTCCAACATGCTGGCGATGCCACCTCTCACCCTCAGTGCCTGCCCCTGCTCTCCAGCTCAGCCTGCCTACGTACACGTGCACAGCCCCTCCCACCCGGAGGAAATCCTTTCCCTGAGTGGGTCTCTGGCTCTGTGCCCTGGCCCACGGGCTGCTACCTCCTTCCTAACTGGGAAGGTAGTTGGTTGAGATGGGCTGTTGGGGGCAGGGAGGCGGGGTAGGGAGGTGCAGGGAGGCCAGCACCGCAGGGGTCTGAAACACCATCCTCCTGATGAAGGTCTGGGCCTCAGCCCACCCATTCCCTCAGTTCTTGCCATCCCTCCTGCCTGTCCTGGGCCCAAGCCCAGAGCTGGCTTGCTGGGCCACACTGCAGTCATGCTGTTTTTGAATTCTCTCTCTGTTTTGTTCTCTGTTCTGTGCTGTTGTGTCTCCCCGTGTCTGGTCCCCAGGATCCGGCGCTAAGAAACAGGGCGAGGACTTAGCGGATAATGACGGGGATGAAGATGAAGGTATTTGGGGGCTGCAGGGTGCGGCGGCTGGTGCATGGCACAGAGCCCCTCCCCCTCTCGATGGGGAGAAGCCCCGTCTGTCTGTCTGTCTGTCCGTTGGTGTGTTTCTGTTCCTCTATGAGGCTGTTGGGCTGTTCATCCATCTTTGGCCTGGTTGGCCGCTGGGAGTTGCAGGGTGATGGACACGGCTGGCTGGAGCAGGGGACCACAAACAGAGCCATGGGGAAGGCATCCTCCTCGCCCCGGTCCCCTACCGCCCCCCCGCTCCGTCCTCAGTCCTCCAGTAGAAGCAGCCACTGCCAGAGACAGCTTCCTCCCCCATCTTCTGTGGTTCATGGGCACCTGCCCCGACTGATCAGCAGGGAGAGTGGAGAGAAAGCAGAGCTGAGGGAGGGCGAGGAGAGGCGTGAAGGAAACCGGATGGCGAGGAGATACCTGTGTTTCATTGCGGAGGCCCCTGTGTGTTAGGGGGAGACTGGCTCCTGGGAGAGGGGCCCAGCAAGATGTTGCACTGAGGAGTGAGGCAGTGACAACTGAAGGGGCTGGAGCATAGCACTACCGAGAACCTCCACGGCCATCTCCCAGAAAGAGAGACTCGGCGTCAGGGCCAGGGGCTGTGATAGGCTCAGGACAGGGCCAGAAAGGCTGAGGGCTACAGTGCCAGGCTGAGGCCAGGACACCACAGCCCAGTTAGTAGATGGCATGAGATCCTTGCGTGATGGTTGAACCAGTCTTCCTTCCTCCTTGGGAAAACAGGGTGTGTTTGCTTGGCAGCAGAGAACATCCCCTTCCACCTCCCTGCCCTGGCCCTGCCCACCCCCCGGGGGGGGGGCCAAGCAGCTCAGGGGAAGCCCCACTGGTGGCTGGTAGGGCCGTGCCGCTGGGGCAGAGTGTTGTTGGTCCAGCTCACACACTGAGAGGCTGCAGGTGGAGGTGGTCAGGTGGAGAGCTTTCTCTAGACGGCCCAGCCCCAGTGCTACTGTGCCGCCTGGACTTAGGAGCAGGCGGCTTGAAGGTCTCTCCTTGAATGGCCTCTGGGGAGGCTCCACCTTCATCTTAATGCTGACTGGGGGCGGGGGTCTCTCTCCTTCTTAGTTCCGGCCCTCTCCTCTTCCCCATCCCCTGTGCTTCCAGTTAAGTCTGCCTGGTGCCCGGGGAGAATGGGGTAAATGAGCACATGGCTGAGAAACCATGTCAGTAAGGTTCCCCCCACCCCATCTCTGCCATTCACCCCCTTTTACCCACACCCTTCCTTGTTCTCTCCCTGTGCCACCCCTTATTCCCACCCCTCTTGTCTCTGTCTGCACTGGGGGGCCAGCTGCTGCCAATGGTCGTATTTCCATGTAACTGGTCTAGTCTTGGGGGTTTCAGGGCTCGCCAGCCCCTGCTCTCTGAAGCCATGTCAGGTCCCAGGACCCCTGGGTGCCCAGGGCAGGGACTCACTCGATTCACCTAAGAGAACAGCCCTTCCTTTTCCTCCTGCTCCCCGTCCCCAGAGCCCAGCCATGGCCTACCTGAGCCTGGATGTATCAGGCATGGCTGACTGCCTTCAGCTGTGAGGCTGAAACCAGAGTCTTTACAAACATCACTCAAGTCCAACTCTGGCCAAGTCTCTGGCTGATGCTTGAGCTCCAGGCTGAGCAGTCCCCATGAGTCCTGCCCTCAGAGCTGGCGGTGGTGTCCTGGCACCTGGGATAGCTTTGCTGCCCACACCCCCCCAGGGCTGGCTGGAGGGGGTGAGGGAGGAAGGGCATCCTACCCAGCCTGTGTCTTACCCCTTCTCCTTGCAGACATCCGGGACAGTGGCGCTAAGCCCGTCATGGTCTACATCCATGGAGGCTCTTACATGGAAGGGACAGGCAACATGATTGATGGCAGCGTCCTCGCCAGTTATGGCAACGTCATCGTCATCACCCTCAACTATCGTGTTGGGGTGCTAGGTACGGTTCCTTGCTAGGTGCCTAGAAGGAAGCCTGGGTTCTCAGGGAAGGAGGAAAGAATGCTGGGGACTTAATGCTGGCCTTGGTTCTCTAGCTGGTGCTAATGCCCATAGTCAAAATGTTGTTATCACATGGCCCCTCCCCAAGTGCTGGAAGCTCCTGGAATGTTCAGCTGCCACTGGAAATTCAATTCAACCCCCACACCTTCTCTGTCTTTTTTTAAAATGTATTTTGTTGTTGTTTTTATTTTCATGTTTTTTATATATTTTTGAGAGAGCCCAAGTGGGGAAGGGGCAGAGAGAGGGGGACAGAGGATCTTAAGCGGGCTCTGTGCTGACAGCAGCAAGCCCGATGCAACCTCCACACCTTCTCTTAAGTCTCAAGCCAGGTCTCTGCTTTCAGACTTTTGCTTGGCTGAGTTTTGCAGGGCCCATTAATTTTCTGGTGTCCTTCCCTCATCCCTGCCCACCCATGCCCACATCCCTAAAACCTCCACACATACAGGGATATTCCTCCTAGCCAGTCACATATCCACACACCCACGTACCCTCACATGTTCACACATCCACACTTCCCACCATACACCTCCATGCTTATGATCATTTCTCACGTACCCCACAAATACACACATACAACTGTAAACATATAGGCGCCCCACATCCACACCTACAAACTCCCTCTCACATACACACGTTCCCCTGCCACTCCATATACTCCCCACACATACAGTTTTCCCACACACACATATCCTCGTACCCATATACCTCTGTACACTCTACATCCATACCCCATACGTACGCAGTTATCTCCCACTCTCCCCATTCCCATAGATCTCTCCCTCCACATCTCCATATCCACATCTATACTCATACACACTACACACGCCCACATTCCCACTTCCTTCTACCCCCATGTATATGCTCTATGCAAAGACCCACACCCCGCACATTCACATCTACACATAAACCCCACACACGTATACCTTAAATGCATATACATATTCCTTCCACACATACACACACATCCCTGTATCCCCCTTCACAGCCCACTTTCACACCTACTCCAACACCCACATACACATATGTCCCTCACCTTCCCCACATGAATACAAACCAACATTCCCCCCTCCCTATGCATATACATCCATACCTGCACGTCCACACCTCCCCACCCCACGCTTACACAAATACGACAGACACACACACATACACACACACACATACACCTCCTATCCTTGCTTCCACATCTATGTATGCATCCTGCACACTACACTTATGTATCTCCCCACCATATGTAGATATCCATAGGCCTCCAGCACATGTACCCACATTCTTACATACACATACATACATAGACACTCTTCCCATACATACCCTGGATACATACAGCCAGTGTACATATGTACATATTCCCCCACCCTACCCAACAAATATGTACACATCCATATACCCACACCTGGCCATCCAAACTCATCTGTGCACATACTCCTGTACTCACCCCCACACCGGAGCATACCCCACATGTCCATACCCTGTATATACACACGGACACATTTCTACTACTCTCTCCATGCCTACCTCCCCTTATACTCCCACCCCATTATACAAATGCACCGCCACACATACACACTAATTTCCCAAACGACTCCTCATCCATACCCATGTGCCCTTCCGCACACGTAGTCTGCCGTCCACCCGCTTGTTTGGGTGATTTAAATGTATATGCATTTAAATCTGTGCTGTATCTTCCTTGGTGACTCTTTTTATTTTATTTTATTTTATTTTTCCTTGGTGACTCTTAATGCCTATCTGTGGCCAAGGTCCTGAGGTAAACAAGTACCTTAGAGCATGTGACTACACATACAGGGTCTGGCTCCCTTTCAGATGCCCACTCAGGCCTCAGAGGGCACATGCGGTCACATATCCTGTACTTTCATGAGGAAGACAACTTCTTCGCTGGTAGGCTTGTATCTTCAAAGTTCCAGTGAGGGGTCTAGGCTATACATCAGGTCTGTAGGCCTGGATGCCGCACCATGATTTATTCCATGGCCAGTTGGCTGACAGGACCTTATTTTACGTATTTATTTTTTATTTTTGTATAATTTGTTTTAATGTTTATTCTTGAGAGAGAGAGGGAGAGAGAGAGAGTGAGCATGAGCGTGCACAAGCAGGGAGGGGCAGAGAGAGAGGGAGACACAGAATCGGAAGCAGGCTCAGGCTCCAAATTACAGGACCTTATTTTAATTTGCTTCTGAGTGTACTGTTTTTGCCAGTTCTAATCCCAGAGGCCCTGGTGCTTCAGTTCTGGGAGCAGTTTATGAACACGGAAAGGCAAACTTTTCTTGACTTACTCTTAACGCTATGTGGGGTAGCAAGACACCTTTTTTTGGGTTTAGACAGGAGACATGATATTCCCTGAAAAAAGTGGAGCCCATGTCCCTTCGGTGGCATCTGGATAGTGGGCATGAAGCGTGCAAGGCCTCTCTCCCTGGTCTCTCTTGGCTGGCTACTGGGTTTGCGTTGCGTGATTCTGCCGCTGCTCCTCCATCTTTATGAGTTGCCCCAGACATCACAGGAAGGCTCCCTTAAGTGTTCTGTCCTGTTGAGGAAGGGGATCTGAGTCTCTGACAGTAAAAATGGTACCATGAAGGTGGCTGTAAATATACACACTCGGGCTGCACAGTCCCTGAAGGGTATACAGGAGTAAGGTCACATAGGTATACAGGCACACATACCCAGTAGCTGAAGGCCAAAAGTAATTTGCTACTTTATTTATTTGAGAGAGATTGACTGCGAGTGGGGGGGAGGGTGAGAGGGAGAGAGAGAGAGAGAGAGAGAGAGAGAGAGAGAGAGAATCTCAAGCAGGCTCCACACTCAGCAAGGAGCCCTGATGCAGGGCTCGATCCCACGACCCTGGGATCATGACCTGAGCAGAAATCAAGAGCCGGACGCTTAACCTACTGAGCCGCCCAGGAGCCTGTACTACTTTATTTTCTTAGTGAGAGTGATAGAAAATATTCTATTCAGCTGCTTTTATTGTTTTAAAAATTTTTAATGTTTATTTATTTTTGAGAGAGAGAGAGAGAGGGAGACAGAGAATCCAAAGCAGGCTCCGTGCTGTCAGCGCAAAGCCAGATGTGGGGCTCAAACCCATGAACTGTGAGATCATGACCTGAGCCGAAGTCGGATGCTCAACCAACTGAGCTACCCAGGCGGCCTCAGCTGCTTTTAAAAATTAGGAACACAAAGTTCCATTCCATTATTTTTATTGGAAAGCCCAGAGAGTACCAAGAATATGCTTCAGTTCCATATTATTGGACCAGCTGGGGTTGCAGGAGAAGAAAGAGTGGAGGAGCAGGGAAAAGAGGGGAGAAAAGTAAGGAAGAGGGGTGGGGGGAGAAATGGGGAAAAGAGTGACACAGAGAAAGGAGGCAGAAGGAGAGATTCAGGATCTGAAGCATCACTTGAGAGCTGTGGGCTGCACAGAAGGCTGTTGCAAGTGAGTGCTCCCTGTGGTATCCCAGTTTGCCGATTACTGCACAACTGTTCTTTGGGCTTCTATATCCTTTAGGCTTCCTAACCTTTGGGGGAGTCTTGGACCCCTTTGAGATTCTAATGAGAGCTATGGATTCTGCCCCATAAAAATGTGCACACACAAACCTATAGAAATGGTTCCATGGATACCACCAAAACTCATCCCTGGAACTCAGGTTAAGACCCCCCCCCCCCACTGCCACTTTACCACCTCCTCTCATTTGGATAACCAGAACAGCACATCTGGGGGCAGGAATACTGTAAAGCCTTGGTTTGCGAGCACAATTCGTTCCGGGAACATGCTTATAATCCAAAGGACTCGTATATCAAAGTGAATTTCAAGAACCATTGGCTCCAGTTGTGATCATGAATGTCAGTTTGGTATCACGTACTACTTGTAACACAAGACATTGCTCATTTATCAAGTTAAAACTTATTAGAGGTGTTTGCTCGTCTTGCAGAACACTCACAGAACAAGCTACTCGCAATCCAAGGTTCCACCGTATTATTCTTTGGACTTCAGCAGTTAATGATCATGATAATATTACCCAGACCTCAGGAGTCATAAACTGAGATTCGGTCAGAAGTTCCCCACCCCTTCCTGTGTATCCTACACTGCCTGCTCTGGAACACAAATGTAATCAATGAGCCACTGATTGGATTCTGGGTCCATACAAGATGTTTTTGTCTCTTGATGCCAGATGCAGAACATAGATTTGTCCCTGACACTTGGGGACTTTGCTGTGTAGCTGAGACTGTCATTTTGTTTCTCAAAGCATCCCAGATCAGGCGGCCAGTTTTGGACTCCAGTTACATGCAAACATTCAGCCTCCCTTCGGCTTCTCTGGAAGCACTGAGCCCAAAAAGATGGTTTACTCTGAGGTGCTTGTTTGGACATCTTGAGTGATTCATTTATTTGGAGAATGTCACAGGCCAGTCCGTGGATCCCATCCTATTATTTGAGGAACCCCCATGGGGCTTGAGACCAACAAAAGAAAAGGACCCCAGCAGGATATAGGATGTGGACATCCCTGGGGCTGAGGAAGTAGGGGTTTGCCAATTCTGGGTGCTAGAATTTAATCCTACATCTTTGCTCAGGTACCCTCCAGGCAAACTGAAAACCTGGTAAACGTCAAGCGTTGAGTGACAGAGATATCTGGTTTGGGTACACTGTGCCAGATTCCCTCATCTCCTGTTGACAAGCAGCTAACCATGTACTGCAGTTTAAACTTGGACCCAGGGAGACTGTCTCAGATTTGTTCTGACAGTTCACGGAGTTTGGGATTTCAGCCCTCACCCTCACGTGGTTTCCATGGATGGCTGAGTTACTGGGGAACTAGCAGCGAGTGACTGCTCTCCCAGACTGCCAGGTTTTGTGTGCTCGTGGTCAGTCATGTTGGATCCAGCTTGATCCCGTCGGATAATAGCTCTTCACGCAGGACTGTTGTAGTAGGTACATTTGACATGGCGTCATCCGCGTGCTTTATGCCTCTCATCCCGAGGTTCATGGGAGCCTGGGAGCAGAAAGTGATGGTTGACTCCTCCACCCAGCCCTTTCAGGCCTTTGTTCCTAACCTAGGGAATCGATACATGTTGCACAAATCTCCTTTACCACATTCAAGCGCAGGCTCTTCTGCTGGTAGGACAGATGTATTTGACACATTTCAGTGAACGATACCTCACCTCAGCCAAGGCTGAAGCCAAGTCTACTGTTGCTTTAAAAAAGAGAAAAGGGAAAGAAAATATGGAGGAGGGAGAAAGGAAGGGAGAGAGGACAGGCGGGCTAAGAGAAGCACATGGTGGTTTTTGCCAGAGGGTCTCAGGCTCAGACAGCTGGGTTGGGTCTTGGTCAGCACACTTTTTAAGACTCGCAGCAGAAGCTTCAGTTTGTGAATGGGCCAGGCAAAGGAGAAGCTGGTTCCCTTGTCTAGAGGAACAAGGGCTCCTCCGTTCATCCTTATTCAGGCTCTCTCTAATTCCTTCACGTTTCCTCACCAGGAACCTGAGGCTAAAGAGGGCTTGCGACTAGGTCCTGAGAGGAATAACTAAGTGCTTTACATACTTAATTGTACCAAACATAAATTAATAACACCCTTGAAGAGGATGAAATGAGCCCTTCTGCCGAAGCTAGAAACAGAAGGACTTGAGAAAGACAGTGATGAGGTCTTGTGCCTGCCTGAATCCATTTGAACCTGGCTTCTGCCCCTGGACTGCCAGAGAGCTCTCTGTGAGTGGAGGGAGCCTCCTCGAACATGACCTCGCACAAAGTTCATCCCAGGTGCTGCCACTGAGCTTTGAAATGTGGGGTCAAAAAATACTGAGCCAGGTATGGGTTTCTAACGTGTAGGAGTGCCACAGCTATGCACCTAGGAAGAACCCTTCCGAAAGCCCAGGGCAGGAGAAGGTAGAGCCTTCCAAGGAGCCTAGGGATCAAGGAACAGAGATGAAATGAGACAGCAGGATCAGTTTGAAATGGAAGCAGGGTGTGTGGGGGGGAATATAGGACATCTCTGTGGGATAGCCAGCAGGTGGGCGGGAAGGTAGTCTCCATGGCAACAAGTCTCCACAGCAGCAAATCCCAGCAGGTGGGTGGGAAGGTAGTCTCCATGGTGACATGTCTCCTCAGCAGCAAATCCCAGTGGGTGGGCGGGCGGGCGGGAAGACCTGTTTCTGTGGTAACACACTGCACCGACTTCCCGATTTCTCCACCAGATGAAAAACATGGTCCAACCCAGTGGTTTTCTAACTTTAGCAGGCATCAGAATCACCTGGAGAGCTTGTTAGAAACACAGATTGCTGGGCCTCCTCCCCAGAGTTTCTGATTCATTAGGTCTTGGAGGAAGGGAAATGAGAACCCGTCCTGACAATGAGAGGAGAGGGGCCACCTGAGGCCTGGGAACGAGGTGCAGATGGACTACCTCATACAGGAAGGGCAGGGAGAGCTTAGGAATTGTTGCCTCTTGGGATCTTCACTTCCTTCAGAGAGGGGAGGAAGGGGAAAGAGAAGTAACTTTAGATTTACCAAGTGCTGAGCATATTAGAGATGCTTAGGTTCGTTTTATGCTTGCTACAACCCTTTAAGCATTTTTTGAAAGTTTATTTGTTGATTTTGAGAGAGAGCGAGCATGAGCACGGGAGGGGCAGAGAGAGACAGAGACAGAGAATCCCAAGCAGGCTCCATGCTGTCAGCACAGAGCCCAACACGGGGCTCCATCTCACAAACTCTGAGATCATGACCTGAGCCGAAATCAAGAGTTAGATCCTTAACCGACTCAACCACCTGGGTGCCCCAACCCTTTGAAGCATTTTTATCTCCATTGTACAGAAGAGGAAATTACAGCCCACAGATTTTCAATAACTTGCCCAAGGCTATATGGCTAGTAAGCGGTAGAGTCAGGACTCGAACCAAGGACCATCTGACTCCAGGACCCCTGCTCTTCACTTCCTGCATTTTACCCCCAACTCGCACCTGGAAGCATCCCCTTGGATAGTGTGCAGACCCCTCCCTTCAAACTGGAGAATGGGTGGGGGGCCAGGAGCCGGTCCTTCCTATATGGGTGGTGCTGGGCCTTGCAGAAAGAAGCAATGGTGTATAGTAGCTAGGCAGAAAGAACCACGCTGCGTGCTCATCCTCTGTCCTTGTGCCCCCATCTGCCTGCCATTATAACTCAAATCTGCCATCCCTCTGCCTTTACCGTCCTCATGCCCTCTGTTGAATCCAGGTTTCCTGAGCACTGGCGATCAGGCTGCCAAGGGCAACTATGGGCTCCTCGACCAAATCCAGGCCCTCCGCTGGGTGAGCGAGAACATTGCCTTCTTCGGTGGTGATCCCCGCCGAATTACCGTCTTTGGCTCAGGCATCGGTGCATCCTGTGTCAGCCTCCTCACGCTGTCGCATCACTCTGAGGGTGAGTAACACTTGGGGCAAAACCTGAACTAGAGAAGTGTCGGGCCTCCTAGACTCCGGCGTGCCCAGGGGGATCAGCAGGCCCTCTTCTGACATTTCGGTATCCCTGTGGGGAGATGTGGGTTGGAAATGTTTCTCTAGGGGAAAGAAGGAATTCGCCCAGTGTGAGAGAGGGAAAGAGACAATCCTGTTTATATCCTGAGAAAGTAAGATCCTCTTTCTGATGTGGGAGTCAGATTTGGGTGACTGGGAGCAGACAGTCTCTCTGAAGGGACAGTGGTTTTTGGGAGGCCAGGGAGGGGGGGACAGGGGAAATCTTTCAGTTTGGGAAGGACATGTGACTTCAGCGTAGATATCCGGGGTGGGAATTCATTTTTAGGTGTAAGAAACACTCATTCTCTGCCTTTCTCTGAAAAGCAAGTCTGTACAAGAGGGGAACCGTCCTTGAGCGAGGAGATGGGTCTGAAGTGAAGATCACTGACCTGCGCGGTGGGCTTTTTCTAAGGGATTGGGGGTCTGTTAGCAGACTCCAGACCTCCTCCCAGGGCTGTATAACCCTCCTAAGGGAGACTCTCATTTTTACTGAAGGAAAGCCTCTATCCTTGCCATGGGTCCCTCTGCCAGTGAGTCTTCCAAGCAAGCCAAACAGGCCCTTTTTGGCTCAGCAGGAAAAGTTCTCTTCACCCTGGACTCTAGAGCACATTCTATCTCTGAGAGGCAAACGTGAGCTTCTCATGAAGAAGAGATCTTCCTGAAATAGGTGCCCTTCTTTGAAGTGAGGAAATCTGTGGGAGAGGACAAGGTTTTTTGTCGAAGTCAACCCTGTGAGTTAGTGATATTGTCACAGGAAGACTGTCAGTCTCTCTTTGAAGAAGGGCTGTCTCTCTGAGAGAGAAAAATCACCTTCTCTGACCTAGAAATTCTGTCTCTGTCCCTCCAGGGACTACCCTGGTGAGGGAACACCATTGTGGGACCTGCATCACGCCTTAGAATGTGTTTCTAGGTGACAGTAATGGGGATGGGAATCTCATTCTCCACAAAGGAGGGTGAAGTGACTGGCTGTGAGGGTGTCCCTGTCGGAAAAGCGGAACAGTGTCTCTTCCGATTTCCCTGGGGGGAGAAGGCATTTCTTGGAGTGGTGCTGTATTCTGTCTCCTAAGGGTCCCGGCTGCTGCAAAGCGTTGTTCTCTGCCTTTCTGCAATTGATTCATGGAGAAAAAGCAAGGCTGTCTCTTAAGTAGCAATCTATATTTCTTTCCCTCTCTTTCTACCCATGCAAACTGCCTTTCTCTTAGAGGAAAGGAATTGTGTGCCTGGGGGCCAGATTATTATCCCTCACTTGGGAATGTTGGGGCCAAGGAGATCATGATATCCCTTCCCCCCCCCCC
>NC_064817.1:55679786-55735281 GCF_023721935.1 Panthera uncia | reverse complement strand
CTCAATCGGATTCAGCAAAGGAATGGTGTCATTATCACTACGTACCATCCGTTAGTCTGCTCAGTGGGGAAAATCTCCTGGAGGACTAACCTGCTGAGGATGCCCAGAAACTCCTCTAAAATAAGAAACTTCTATGTCAAATGCAGCTGAGCAAGAACACAGTGTATTAAAAGAATCACTGTTAAGAATCATGTGGTTATTTTGGCAAAGTTTTATTTTTGAAGCAGTACAGTATTTATAATTCTTTATACATTTTTGTATGTTATAAATATGGGAATGTGAAATAAAAAATTCAGATACATAAAACATCGGCTGCTTAGTCTAGTACAAACAACTGGTAGAAGAACTGAGTGCCTTTTTGCCTGCAATAAATGTTTATTTAAAAAGAAGAGTTCACAAAAAAAAGTTCATGTTGAATGGCCTTTATGTACAGCATATTATATTAAGACATTGGAGCTAATAACTGTCCTGGCAGATCAAAGTTGGCTAACTTACAAAACAAGTGTTGTCTATTGCTTATTTTAGGATTTTCATATGCTAATACAACTATTTGATGTCCAACTCAATGTGTGAATAGTGTGAACTAGGTATTTGGCTCTCCTAGAGATGATTTTTAAATTAACTTATGGGGTATACTGAGAATCACAGACAGTAGCTCTGAGGGAAAAGAGACTGAAGGTTAAAAGGAGTCTGCTTGACTTCTCTCTTTTTTTAATTAAGTAAACTTTACACCCAATGTGGGGCTCAAACTCACAATCCCAAGATCAAGAGTTGCATGCTCTACCGACTGAGCCAGCTGGGTGCCCTTCCTTGACTTATCTTTGAGAACAGCTGACTGAATACCCACTATAGTGTGCACACTAACTTTTCCCCACCTCATCTTGTGCCGACAAACCCACAATGACAGAGTTCATAAAATACAAGGATTATTCAACACCTTTTAAAGAAATAAACAGGGGCACCTGGGTGGCTTAGTCGATTGGGCGTCCGACTTCAGCTCAGGTCATGATCTCACAGCTCGTGAGTTCGAGCCCCGCGTCAGGCTCTGTGCCAATGACTCAGAGCCTGGAGCCCGTTTGAGATTCTGTGTCTCCCTCTCTCTCTGCCCCTCCCCTGCTCATGCTCTGTCTCTCTCTGTCTCAGAAATAAATAAAAACATCAAAAAAAAATTTTTTTTAAAAAGAAATAAACAGAATTGTATAAAACACTGTCAGTCTTCCATACAATTTTATTTTCTCCCTTCAACCATAATAATATGATATCCAAATTTTGTCTTAACTGGAGGGTCTGTAAACACAGGCTTATCCAGCCCACTTATGGGCAAGGCAAATGCTGCTTCTTGAAATGGTCCCACCATGGTACCTCTGGTCATCCAACCCAAGTCACCCTGAAAAACCCAAAAGATATGTGATGTCAGGTGGCCCTCCAGAGGAAACAGTTCTACAGTAGCTTGAGAATTTCCCAACACAAATGCTAAGGTTCCTAGTTTTATTTGCCTGGGCTGTAAAGAAGTGGGCCTGACAAGGACAAATGGGTGAAAGAGATCCAACCATGGACTGAACACATAAGCACTCACAATGCTGCCAGGTGTCTCAGCTGTGCGAGTTTGGTCATGCCTAGTCTTAGACAACAGGTGCCCTGTACACAACTGTACATTTCTGCTTTTAAGATCTTTAAACCAAGATATGGCTAAAATTAAAGGCAGAACATAGAAATAACCCCTACCACTGTGTGTCCTCCATGGGGGATAAATGAAAACAACACCATACCCCTTGCCTGGCTTTATCTTCACTATACTGTATGGCCACTTCATTGAATCTCATTCCAGATTTCAACTTTTCCATGGCTTCCATGATTTTCCCATGTTTTTCACACAGAATGTGTCTGACCTACAAGGAAAAAGTATGGTCACATAATTTGAGAGACACAAACAATTCCTTTTCTCACAGTACAGCAGTCATGCTGTATTACCCCCAGTAGTGAAAAAATAGATCAGGTTACGGCAACAAAACCCTGAAGTCTGCTCAGTTGGGCGATGGCCACAAGCTCGTTTCCCATGTCAAGACACTATCTCAGAACTCTGATTTTTTTTTAATTAACTTAAATTTTTTTTTACTAAAAAAATTTTTCAGTGTTTATATTTGAGAGAGTGAGCGAGCGAGCGCATGTAGGGGAGGGGCAGAGAGAGGGAGACACAGAATCTGAAGCAGGCTCCAGGCTCCGAGATGTCAGCACAGAGCCCGACATGGGGCTTGAACTCACAAACTGTGAGATCATGACCTGAGGAGAAATCGGACGCTTAACTGACTGAGCTCAGGCACCCCTCAGAAATCTGATTTAGATGGAAAATGGGCACCTGGCTGTGGGAAGCTACTATCTTAACCATGTACTTCAATGGTAACAGGAAGAGGAAACAGAATAGTTGAAAGCTTGGGCCTTTGAGTCAAATCCCACCTCTGCTGTACAATTGCAGGCATTTTTTTTCTTTTTAAAAAATTTTTAACATTTGAGAGACAGAGCACAAGTGGGGGAGAGGCAGAAAGAGAGGGAGACACCGAATCCAAAGCAGGTTCTAGGTTCTAGGCCATCAGCACAGAGCCTAATGTGGGGCTTGAACCCACAAACTGTGAGATCATGACCTCAGCGGAAGTTAGACACTTAACTGACTGAACCACCCAGGTGCCCCAATTGTAGGCATTTTCTTAAACCTCTGTTTCCCCCTTTGTGCACTGAGATAATAATAGTACTTATGTGTTCTCATAGGGTTGTGAAGACTGAGGTGATGCAGTCAGTATTCAATAAAGGTTAGCTGTTATTTCATCAGAGTGGGGATGATATTTAAAAACCCACTAGGAAATATTTTTTATGAAAAAAGGCCCAAGGTATAAAGCCTCCTCACAATTCAACACTTTGAAAAAGTATCGTATGTTGATTAAGAATACTCAACCCTATAGAAGTATTCAAGTTTGACCTATGTTTACATAAAGCCATGTGTTTTTATTAAAATCACTCTATCTTGAAAACTGGTTTTGTCAGGGTAGCCATTTTGCAGGATTTCCAATTTCTCAAACACAATCCATTGTTTCATATTGTAAGTGATACACTGGGATGGGGGCTAAAGGTGTCTCCCTTATAAATGGAGACAAGCAAATCAAGGTTGTCTTCAGGGTTCAACTATTGCAATTGGGGGCAAGGGGATTCTAGGCCCACAGGAATAACTTCCCGATGGAGGAGCTACACAGGAGTTAGGAACATAGATAGCAAAGGAAAGAATGTGTCAAAAAGCAGGGTTCAGAGAGGCAAAATTATATAGAATGTACAGGATGTACAGAATGTACTGTCCCTGGCAGACAGGAACAATCTGGACACTAGAGATACATGTTGGGAAACAAGGACAGTTCATCAAGACCTCAAGTTGGCCTGGCCAAAACAGCTTCTAGGATGCCCCCCCTCTTTATGCTTCTACACTCACAAAGCAACCTTCTGGTACAATTACTGGGAACTGAATTACAGTATTCATGATCACAGAAAGGGGAGACCACCCAGCACCTTATACATGAATAAACAAGTATTTTGGTCTGGACAGTCTGACAGGTTACACATAATGAGTCTGTAGTACCTGTGGGGTTTGCAATGTGACCAACTGGCAACTGTGTAAGGCTGGCATCTTAGAAGACAGCCAACCCTGGGGCACCTGGGTAGCTCAGTTGGTTAAGTGTCCAACTCCTGATTTTGGCTCAGGTCATGATCTTGCTGTTTGTGGGTTTGAGCCCTGCGTCAGGCTCTGCACTGACAGTGCAGAGCCTGCTTGGGATTTTCTCTCTGCCTTTCCTGTGCATTCTCACTCTCTCTCTAAATAAATGAATAAACTTAAAAAACAAGAGAGCCAACCCACAGAGAATTTGGGAGTGATTAGCACAGAGGTAGCAGCTGACACTATGGGAGGTGATGAGATTGCCCAGGAAGGTTACGTAGAATGAGAATAGGAGAAACGTAGGTTAAAGACATCCTCGGAGAACACTGATGTTTAAGCAATAAGCAAGGAAAAAGCTCAATAACCATAATATAAAAAGAAAGGCCAGAAAGGTAGGAAAGGTGTGTTAATAGAAACCAAGCCAAAAGAAAGTTTCAAGGAGGAAATGGTCAACAGGTTTAAATGCAGCAGAGTGATCAGGTAAGAAGTACAACCGATTTAGCAATGAGTGATTGATGACCTTAGCAAAAGCAGTTTCAGAAGAGTAGAAACTGCAGAAGCCAGATGGTGGAGGGCACACAGAGAGAGGGATAGGAGGCAGGAAGGAAATCCGTGTGGGGTACTCCCTCAGCTGAGGTAGAAAAAGAGAAAGGGCTCTTATCAGAAGAAAATGGTCACAGACATGTATATATGTTATTTTTATTTTTTATTGTTTTTTATATTTTGCTTTAAAAATTTTTTTTTAAATGTTTATTTATTTTTGAGGGAGAGAGAGGGAGAGAGACAGAGCACAAATGGGGGAGGGGCAAAGAGAGAGGCAGACACAGAACCCGAAGCAGGCTCCAGCACAGAGCCCGACGCAGGGCTCGAACTCAAGGACTGTGAGATCATGACCTGAGCCGAAGTCGGATGCTTAACCGACTGAGCCACCCAGGCAGCCCAACATGTACGTATTTTAAAGGTCCCTGGGCAGAGGTCTCAGAATGAAGGGAAAGATGCAGTAAAGAGGGAAAGGTTGAAGACAGAGCAAAGAAACAGGGTGGACATAATGCAGGATAAGGCCTGGTACTCAGAGCCCTGCTTGAAAAACTTATTAGTCTTAAAGAAAGAAAGATGAGAAGACAGAGAAGGGAGATGTGGGTGAAGAGAACTTTGTTGGAGAGGGGGCCAGAAAGCCAACGAGTTCCTCACAATAGATCAGGTTTCCATTTTCTTCTGAAAATTTAACAATATTTAAAAGTTATTATTTGCTAGGCATGTGCTAAGCACTTCTCTCATGAAATCCTCACACCAACCCTGTGACACTGGGTCAGTGTTTGTCAACCCTGGCAGTATTTCAGAATCGTCCTCAGTGCTTTTGAGGGGCACCTGGGTGGCTCAGTAGGTTGAGCGTCCGACTTTGGCTCAGGTCATGATCTCACGGCTTTTGAGTTCCAGCCCTGATCAGGCTCTATGCCGACAGCTCAGAGCCTGAAGCCTGCTTCAGATTCTGTGTCTCCCTCTCTCTATGCCCCTCCCTCACTCATGCTCTCTCTCTCGCTCTCTCTCAAAAATAAATAAACATTAAAAAATTTTTTAAAAAGATAAATAAAAAATCCACCAAGGTCCAGGCCCCATCCTCCAGGGATTCTGAGGCAGCTGGTCTGGGGTGGGACCCTGGACATTGGTAGTTTGAGAAGCTATCTAGGCGAATCTGATGTACAGCAGGATTGAGAAACAATGGACGAAGTTATCTACTGACGGACTGGAGCAGGGTGGTGGATGGCTTGAAGTGAGTGGCAGAGGACTGCTGAGTAGTACTGAGAGCCTAGCTAAGGTTAGAGACCAGGAATTAGTGGTCCCAATTCCCAAGGCTGTGTGACTCTCCAGCAGGGCCCAGCAGTTCTGGGTTTAAATGTAAAGGAAGTAGGGGCGCCTGGGTGGCTTAGTCAGTTAAGCTTCTGGCTTCGGCTCAGGTCATGATTTCACAGTTCGTGAGTTCAAGCCCGTCATTGGGCATGCTGCTGTCAGCACAGAGCCTGCTTTGGATCCTCTGTCCGCACCCCCTCCGTCCCTCTCCTTGTCTCTCTCTCTCAAAAATAAACAAACATTAAAAAAATTTTAATGTAAAGGAAGTAGACCACTGGATGATCTGGAGTTGGTAGTCTGGCAGGTGGATGCAACAGCTGACCAAAAGGAAAAAGAGTCGGGGCTCCAACATCCAGTGGTCAAGCTCTCTGATCTAATTTCCAGCCTACAGGACATACAGGGCTTGGACAACAGACAGGAAGCCGGGAGACGGTGGGAAGAACAGGCAGGCTTGAGGGCTAGAGGTCCATATGCACAGAAGAACAGAACAAGACTGGGGGAGGCAGGAAGCAAAGGGGAAGGAAGGAAGCTGTGGTTGGTAGGTGGATTTCAGAATCTGGATAGCTCTAGAGACACAGGGCAGGGTGTGGGCTCAGGAGTGGGATTGAAAGCAGGATGGCAGGATGTGGAAGGAGCCTAGCCCCTAAAAGGCTGGAGGGTTCCAGGGTTCCCTTCCTACTGGGACCTTTCCAAACACCAGAAATAACTCAGATGTCCTCTAGCAGGTGAACAGTTAAACATACTACGGCACACCCATTCCATGGCACACTACTTAGCAATACAAAGGAATAGACTATTGATAGGTGAAATCTCCGGAGAATTATGCCAGTGAAAAAGCCAAAAGGTTACATATTGTGTCATTCCATTCGTGTAACATTCTTGAAATTATAAAATTACAGAAATAGAGAACAGATCAGTTGCTGCCAGGGGTTAAGGACGGAGGGAAGGTGGGGGAGGAAAGTGGGTATGGCTATAAAAGGGCAACAAGAGGGATTCTGGGGGCGATGGAAATGTTCTGTATGTTTACTGGATCAACGTCAACCTCCTGGTTGTGCTGTGTACTAGAGTTTGATGTAACATGTTATCGGGGGGAAACAGGAAACAGCACATGTACCATTTCTTACAAGTGGAATGTGAGTCTCAAATTATCTCAAAAGATGGGGTGCCTGGGTTGATCAGTTGGTTAGGTGTCCAACTCTGGATTTTGGCTCAGGTCATGATCTCACGGTTTGTGGGATTGAGGCACATATCGGCCTCTGTGCTGACAGCTTAGAGCCTGCTTGGGATTCTCTGTCTCCCTCTCTCTCTGCCCCTCCCCTGCTCATGTGCTTGCTCTCTCTCTCTCCCAAAATAAAATAAAAATAAAATAATCTCAAAAGAAAAAGCTTAGCAAGAGAATTTAGTTCTAATCAAATTTCCTATGTGCCACTTCTTTCCACATACCTCATGCACAGCCACACTGAAATCATTTTTTTCCAGAAAGAGCAAGAATCCTCTTTGAAGCCATGTGCAGCGGAGCAGTCTCTTGTGTTGGGTGCTTGTAAAAGCCAGCATATAAGGTGAAAATTGTATATGGCCAAAATTCCCTACAATATCCCTTATGAAGATGCCATACTGGAGACCAACATGTCAGCCCTCATCAAACCCAACACAGCCTGTCTCCCCAGACTGCGGCAACAATGACAACTTCTTCAGCTGAACACCAGATGAAGTACTTGGTTTATATTTAGGGACCACGTTTTATGAGAACTTCTCTTTGGATACCAGAATCCCACTTCACATAACTGGATGCTCATACGAGAACAGAGGTCTACTATGGAGAAGCTGATTAATGTCTCCTACCTCACTTTCTCTGGGCCATAGGGTCATCGAGTAGAAAAGTGGGTAGAAAAGCCCACACTGTTTCTATGCTCCCTCTCTCTTTTTTTTGGCTGCGTGTGCATGGCTGGGTTTATACGATGCAATCCACTACTCCACTTATTATACAGCAGTGAAATTTATCTTTACCTAACTGCTCCAAGTATACTGTGATAATAGAAACCATCTCTTACCTGCTGGATTTTTTAAAGATTTTTTTAATGTTTATTTATTTATTTTTTATTTAGAAAAAAAATTTTTTTAACGTTTTATTTATTTTCAAGACAGGGAGAGACAGAGCATGAACAGGGGAGGGTCAGAGAGAGGGAGACACAGAATCTGAAACAGGCTCCAGGCTCTGAGCAGTCAGCACAGAGCCCGATGCGGGGCTCGAACTCATGGACCGCGAGATCATGACCTGAGCCGAAGTCGGCCGCTTAACCGACTGAGCCACCCAGGCGCCCCTAATGTTTATTTATTTTTGAGAGACAGATAGACAGAGTGTGAGCAGGGGAGGGGCAGAGAGAGAGAGACGGAGACAGAGAATCTGAAGCAGGTTTCAGGCTCTGAGCTGTCAGCACAGAGCTCAACGCAGGGCTCAAACTCATGAACCATGAGATTGTGACCTGAGCTGAAATTGAAAGCTCAATTGAATGAGCCACCCTGGTGCCCGTTTTTGTTTTTGTTTTTAAATACAGAAACCATCTCAGTACACTGCTTGGCACAGGGCAGATGTCACTAAATCCTTATTGAATGAATGAATCCAAGTATCGGATCCCATACTCTGAAACAATGAAACTGCCTTGTTACGTAGCACTAAGTAGTAAGGTTTTGTTTTCCCAGGGCAGATAACACTCCTCTGTACTAGGTCAAGTACTTCAAATAGTTATTTGTGATTGCCTCCCATCCCAATGTTCATGGTCAGGTCCCTGGACTGTAGCTTACTAATTGGGGGAGCAACATAAAATATTAAATATTATTTCCTTCTGACAAACAGTTCATTCACTTACTGGGAAGATCTAACTTAATACATGTTAAGAAACAATACAAAGTATGAAGAAATTCTGGATGTTTGAGGGAACAGTTGAGAAATAAAATGGAATTACTTTGTGACACTGGTCCCTATTTTCCAATTTTATGTTATCTTGATTTCATATCAGTAGTAGGCTAGCCTCTTTTTTTAAGTTTATTTTGGCGGGGGGAAGGGGCAGAGAGAGAAAAAGAAAGAGAATCCCAAGCAGGCTCCACACCGTTTCAGTGCAGAGTCCAATGAGGGGCTCGATCACGACTGGTCATCATGACCGTGAGATTGTGACCAGAGCTGAAATAAGAGTGAGATGCTTAACTGACTGAGCCACCCAGGTGCCCCAGTAGTAAGTAGGCTAGCCTCTTAGAATGGGTTAAGCATACTGTCTTTTCCTTTTCTGGGTACCAAAATAACACATGTATATGTATGTTATTTATATTTAACATGAAAGAAAAGGAACTAGTAACTCACCTTTACTGCATTGCCACCACCTTTGGGACCCTGAGCCTTCTTGTCAGAACTGTCACTCCCAGAGGCTGCTCCCCCTTTAGAGAAGAGATCATAGGTACTCATTTAAAATGCATCTTGATATTTACAGAAAGGTCCAATACAAGAGGAGTGGATACTTCTGTCATAGCACCATGCTTCAAAGGGGCACTCTGCCACTTTACTACAGGAAGCTACAATTAACCTGTGATTCACCTCTCTTAAAACAAGAAATTCATGCCCACATAAGCCCTTCGTAGAAAACAGATATACAAGTGAGTGTGCTAATGGATGAATGAGAGTGCCAAAAGTCTGGTCCAGATTCTCTGGACCCAATTTGAAATCCTGCTTCTAAGGGCAAATCTCCGAGCTCCTGTAAGATTTTTTTTTTAACATTTATATATTATTGAGAGACAGAGAGATATAGAGCATGAGCATGGGAGGCGCAGAGAGAGGGGGAGACACAGACTCTGAATCAAGCTCCAGGCTCTGAGGCTGTTAGCACAGAACCCGACACAGGGCTCGAACTCACAAACCGTGAGATCCTGATCTTAGCCAAAGTCGGACGTTAACCGACTGAGCCACCCAGGCGCCCCCCTCCTGTAAGATTTCTAATAAGCACTGCAACTATGTATTTGAGTACTCACAATTCCAATAAGTAAAATCTCTAAGAATCTATTTTAAATAAAGATCAAATTTCCCACCACCCATATTTGGCTAAAGAATGTATTCATTGTCCAAATTCCTGGAGTCTCCTGCATTGCCTATTGATACCTTACTAAGAAAAGTTGTTGGTATTCAGATTACCCACCACAGGGAGCATCTTACATTTTACTATTATGTCATCTCACCACTACACCAACTTTGTTGTTTGTGGCAGCATACTTACTTTTAGAGGCTCATGTTCCTAAGAACTACTGCTGGATTAAATGTTCAGTTCAATAAACATTTCCTAAATAACTATTAGACACTGGGCATACAAAGATGAACAAGCCATGGTATCTTCCTTCAGGAAATTCATATTCTACTGGGGAAGACAGATACGTAAACAGATCATTTCAGGAGAATGACCTGTGATCTATGGACAGAAGGCTGTGGAAGCACAGAGAGCCATTTTAGCCAGTCAGGGAAGGTTTCCTGGATGAACAGAAGCTAAGTGAAGAAAAGACAAGGATGAGGAGACACCCCAGGGTGGTCAAACACCGTGGTGTGTATGAAACTATGGATGAATCCAAGTCTGAGGTGGGAATGCTGTGAGATAAGTAAGCCCTGGGGAAATGGCTGAAGGTTAGGGCATGAGGGCCTATGAGCCCCACTAAGGAACCTACAATAGGGAACCACTGAAAAGTTTTAATCAGGAGATTCCATCTTACTTGTCTTAGTATCTCCAATGCCTAGCACAGTACATGGCACACAACAGTTGTTCAATAAATGTCCAACTAAACTGAAAACCCAAAATGCTGATCGCCAAATGCCTAGGAAAATGTTACTGCCAAAGGAGTTTTATTACACTAAAACTGCTGTACATTCACTCTTGAACGATGATGCATTCCTGTTATCCCAGCCTCTCCCCTGCTGGATGCTGGCATCTTCTGACTGCCACCACTTCACTCCCTTTGATTGACTGAGGACTCTGGCAGCAGTTTCAGGCTGCCTTTCCATCCTCACTCTTGCCATCATCTTGGATGACCTCACCACCTAGGCTGAGGAATCACCCAACAACCTAACTTCACACTTCTGGACCTCCCTCCTCCTCAATGTCCATGCCTTCTACTCCAGGCCACCTGCTCCCAAGGGCACAACACGATGGAACTGTGCCACCGAGAACTAACAGTTCAGTCTCTGGCTACAACTTCATGTTCTTCCAGCCTTCTCATGCCTCACTCTCACAACACTGGCTCTTTGACTTCACAGAAATCACTCCCAACTTCGGTACCTTTATCCTGATGTGTTTCCCTGGGCTACCCATTTCTCCTTCCCCTGCCAGTCTAGACCCCATGCTCGATCATCTGTGTTCCTACTGTCACCCTTAATTCACTTGTTCTGCTATTCTATTCTCATTGTCCAACAAACCCTCAACCTTGGCTCAAGGCTACACCTAGCTCTTTTCAATCTTATATTGTGCCAGTTGCAAGTTACCAGGTAAATCATGACTGTGCAGATTGTGTCCTCTACAAATTCATGGCCTTCAACCTTAGGCTCTCAGCCTTGAGGGCTGATCCTTTTATTAGCGTTTCCTTCCCTTTCCCATCACCCCCAATGACGACTCCAAACCTTTACCACTCTTAAGAACCTCACTCAGTCCTTGCCCCTCGGTCTTAAAAATTACCCTTGCCTTCCACTTTAACAAGAAATTGAGGCCATGAATCATGATATCCTATAAACACCTCCCCATTGTGGCCCCAATTTTTACAACCACACCCATCCTCGTCTCTTTCCCTATGGCCTCGAGCATAAAGTGTCCTTTCTCCTATTCAAAGGTCAACTTCTCCACCTCTGTCCTAGACCCCATTTTCTCCAACTTCACTCCTTCCGGCCCCTTACCTCTCTAACTCTACCGGATCCTTTACGTCAGCCTCACTCTTAAGTTTTCCCCATTTTGAAGAAACCATCAAAACTTCCTCTTAGTCCTTTGTCTTCCTCTATCTACCATTTAATTCCCCTGCGTTTTCAATAAAGGCTTTCCAGAGAAGTCCGCACTGTCTCCAACTTCTCACTTCCGGGTCAATCCTCTAGTCACTGGCCACCCACTGCCCCGTCCCGGGCCCTGGGGGTCGCCGGTCGGCTTCCTCCCCTCGCTCCTCATCCGATCCCATTCTCTCTGGCTGCTTTGGCCGCTCTACCTTTCCCCCCTTTCCCGGAACGGCTTTTTCCCTTGGGCGGCATCTTCGAATCTTGGGGCTGTACTGTCAAAGGCTTCGGTTGCCTGACAAAGCCCCTTCAGGCCCCACGGGCATGTCCGAAACAAACGACTGAAAACGGCATCGAACTTGACCGTTTTTGCTGTGGCCCTGGAAGCAGGCATAATTTGGGGCAGACCCGGTCCTTGGGCCCGCGGACCAATGGAGCTGAAGATGTCTGACCAATAAGAAGTTAGGTTCTGTTAGAGGGGAGGAGCCAGTGGTGAAGCAGGGGCGGGAAACCCCGCCTTTGCGTTTTTTTTGTTGTAGCTGTTCCTTCTATCGCACGCCATTATTTGCGCTAGCTCCCATGCTCCCTCACTCCCCCGCCCATCTCCTCCACGCATGCGTAGTGGAAGGTGCGGGCCTCTGCAGTCCCTTGGCGCCGGCTCTAGCCAATCCCGCGGGGCCGCCAGACAAAGGGAAAGGAGGAAGAGCCGCGGTGGTTGCCCCCTCCTCCTGCTCTCTCCTACTCATAGGCCTTGCTCTCTCTTGAGGTTTTTCATTTTTAAATTTTATTCTGCAGTTGTAGCTGATTGGATTTAGAAGATAGTTAAAAAAAAAAAAAAGCTATCACCCCTCTGCCTCTTGCAGAACTCTGTCATGGAGAAAAATTGGAAGCGGTCTAAATGTTCCTCAGTGGGGTATTGCTTAAATAAATAATGTTTCAATCACACAAAAGGATATGCGCCATTTAAAATAATGAATGTAAAGCTGTCTGAAAAGCTGACACAGGAAATGGACTTAAGGAAGGTTACAGACCAAGCTATAGAATATGATTCATTTTTTAGAAAAAGTATATAGTGTGCTCTATTATATATGCATAAAAGACAGGAAGGCTACCTAGCAAAATGTGACCAGTGGTGCTAGTACAGGTTGTTGTATATGTTTCTGTATATTTTCCAAATTTTCTGTAATGGTGCAGTATAAAATACTTAAAAGCATGGATTCTGGAGCCAGACTGCCTGGCTTCAAATCCCTGCTCCAACATCTGGCTACTAGCTCTGTGACCTTGAGGAAATTACCTCATCCTTCTTTGGCTCAGTTTCACTATCTGTAAAATGGAGTTGATGATAATAGTACCTACTCACAGGGTGTTAAGAGAATTAAACAAGTTTATATTTGTAAAGCACAGAAACCAACGACTAACTCATAGAATGTTAGAGTAAGATGAATGAGTTTTGAATTTGTGTCCCCACACTTTCTTCCCTTATCTGTAACCCCTCTTCTCCTGATTTGTATATAAGGTCAAACCTTTTTCTTAGGCTCCATAAGATAGCTGTCCCAGCTTGCCACTACCAGCCAGAACTCCAGTTCAGAGTTTAGTGTTTGGATACAGACTTGCTGGACTGGGGTGCTTCATGCCCAGACCAAAGGATCAAGCATTTTTGATACTGTGCCCACCCCCAACTCCTACATAACAAGCAGCCCCCTCTTGTACTGCTGTGACTTCTGGACATACCACATCTTGGGCACTCCTTGTTTCAGATTGGGAGTGATAAACTGTAGGAAACACATCCAATGCTGAGGGGATCATTGGTTCTCTGCTTGTGAGGTGGATCCTGCCCATGTACTGACTTTCCAAGTCTGGCTGGGAAATGGGGGATGGAATTTGACAATGTCAGTATGGCCTCATGTTCATCAGCTCATCCACAGCCAGGAGCCCAGGAGGCACTTTACTTCTGGTTTTTCATAGGAAACAGCCCTTCCTGTGACCACCGACCATGGAATGAAGAGTGGGAATGAAGCAGAGTTCAGATCCCAGTGAAGAGCCAGTATTAAATGGCAGATGCACCTGACAAATGCTTAGTGCCTGAAATATTGTGAGAGCTCTGTGTGTTCCAGCAGATAACAGCAACAACTATAATAAACAAGTTTGTGTAAGTGGCTGAACTTACCTGAAGCAGTATCTAGGGGCCAATAGCTCAAAGGAGAAGACTATGGGCATTGGTCTGCTGGGGGGTTTCAAGGTCAAAAGCACTGTAAGGCAGTCAGATTCAGAATCATATACAATCTCAACCATGCAGTATGCATCACAAAAAGGCAGGGAAGGAAGTATAAAATCTTAAGTGTTCAGGGTGCCTGGCTGGCTCAGTCGGTGGAACCTGTGACTCTTGATCTCGGGGTTGTGGGTTCAAGACCTAAGTTGAGTGAAGAGATCACTTAAAAAATATCAAGTCTTAAAAAAAATCTGAAGTGTTCATTCTGGAATGTGAGTTTGTGACTACCTTTTATTTATTTCTGTTTATATTATATTGTGTTTATACCAATTGGCATGTATTTTTCTTTTATTCAAGAAAAAAGAGCAATAACCATTATTTGTAAAACAAACACCATAGAAGCCAGCTTCTCTACAGGGTTAAGTCGGCACCAGTCTATGGAGACCGACTGTGGAGGAGTCTGTGGAGCAGAGTGACAAATGAACGTAAGAGCAGGCAGGGGGGCAGAGAGGAGAAAACTTCAGCCTTGAAACCATGGTAACGACTGCGGGAGTGTGCACAGTGAGTCAGAGCCAGGAATGGCTGCCAGTTGTATTTTCTATTAATTACCTCCTCAGACTGATTCTTTCATGTATTTCTTAAACAAGGAATACTTAGGAAGGGAAGCTGGCAGTCTTCTTCCCAGAAGTTCACAAACCTTGACCGAGACTCACTATCCTGCCCTACCTGCTATACAAACAAAAGGCTGCAATTTCTTTCCCATTTGAGACCCTAGCAGAGCTTATTCCAAAAGGGGAGCTTGAAGCAACAGAGCATAGAGATCTAATTGATCCCATTCAGAGGTGGTCAATCCATGGGGAGCTCTGGGCCCCAGCCTCTGCAGATAAGGGTAGGAAAAGGTCACCTTTGGAAATGGAAAGAAAGAAAAATCAGTACACAGTGGATGAGATCAGCCATCTGCAAAAGTAGCCACCCATTATGGCAAATGGATGCAGGTATATTGCCAATGGGATGGATGGGTCTCCTGAGCACAGTGGCCAAAGAACTTTCTAATCCTCTTCATGCCCTTGTAACATGTCTGGCATGAGAGAATGAAGCTTTGAACAACTGTAATTTTTTTTAAAGTGCTTCAGAGAAGAAGATTCCATCTATGTTTGTCTAGCATTGTCTAAGCAAGCAGTTTCTGGAGAACATTAATATTCCAGTATCTAGTGAGGTGGATTTTTTTCAGAGGCGGTGTTCATTTGAGACAGTGGAAAACAACCAACACAAGTGGCATATGTAGCATGAGTCAGATGCTTTCCCTTCAGTATCTCTTTGAATTTTCACAACAGTTTTTTTAAATGATATTTATTTATTTATTTATTTATTTATTTTTTTTTTTTTTTTTGAGATAGAGTGCACACATGGACACACACATGCATGTGTGAGGAGGGGAGGGGCAGAAGGAGAGGGACAGAGAGAGAGTAAAAAGCAGGCTCTATGCCCAGCATGGAGCCCGATGTGGGGCTCTACCCCACAAACTGTGAGATCACAACCTGAACTGAAATCAAGAGTCAGATGCTTAACAGACTGAGCCACCCAGACACCCATAAGATTTTATTTATTTTTATTTTTTATTTTTTTTAAGTTTATCTTGGGAGGGAGGGACAGGGAGATCAGGAGAGAGAGAATACCAAGCAGACTCCACAATGACACTGTGGAGCCCAATGGGGGGCTCAAGCTCGTGAACTGTGACATCATGACCTGACTGGAAATCAAGAGTTGGACGCTTAACTGACTGAACCACCCAGGCATCACCCTAAGATTTTACACCCAATGTGGGGCTTGAACTCACAACCCCAAGACCAAGGGCCACATTGCTCTACTGACTGAGCCAGCCAGGCACCCCTATTTTCACAACAGTCTTTGTTTTGCAGAATATCACCATTGCCATTTTAGACCTGAAGAAACAGGCTCAGAGGAATTAAGAAGCATGTTCAAGTTTGCACATCTAGGGACTGTGGCAGGGTTGGCCTCTGAACTCAAATCTGACTTCCAAGCTGGTACGTTCTGCATGATGACACTGCCCTACGCTTTGCCATCCCCTATGTGAAATCCAAGAACACCCAGTTCCCTTTGTTTTGAGTGTATATTCAAGTCAGCTTCCCAGGCACCTGAACCCTTACAAGGGGGCACTCTGCCCAAGAGGTGCCAGGGCCAAGTTATGCCCCCACCTTACAGAAATCAATTTGCCTCTGGTTTATGCATTAATGTGTTCATTCTGAGTAATCTGGAAGGTGATCACCTCTGCCTACTGGACCTCCCAAGCCCAGAAGCACAGAGGTAAGAAGGAACATGGTGTAGGGGGAGGGCAGTGGACAGAGTATTGTGGACAAGGCAGAGGGGGGACAGTGGGGAAGAGGTCTTCTTTGTCCTCATCCTCAGGAAGTGGTCTCCATTTCTAATGAATTCTGCCTTCTAAACAGCTCATCTCCTCTGCTCCTCATCATTGTACAGTGAACAATGAGCACTTTGCTGAGATTCACCAAGCATCTCTTGCCCTTGTCCCGTGCCCTCTTTGCCCCTGCCACAGGATTTTGAACATTCTCTGGACCATTGGAAAAGCCTCCACATGTGGTCTCTTAGCTGTCAGTCTCACCCTTCTCCAAGCTACCCTCCCCAGCGTCTCACAGAGAGCCCTCAGAAACCCAGATATGACACTCATTCCTTCAGTGGCTCCCTGCAGTCTGAGAGGGTCCTTAGCCTGGAGACCCAAGGGCCTTTCTGCTGACATCTGCAACCTCATCTCTTGCTAGTCCTCACAGGGCTTTAATCACATCGAGTTACCATTTGCATGCCCTCAAATGTATGGTGCTCTCTTAAGACTCCATGCCTTTGAACATGCTGTTCTGTCTACCTGGAGTGCTCTTCTCCCATTTTTTATCTAGTTAACTTATATTTACCTTTCAAGACCAAGCTCCAGTGCTACTTCCTCCTGGAAGTCTTCCCTTACCCTCTTCTCTACTTCTTCCAGGGTGAGCAAGGCACTCCTCTGCACTCCCAAAGCATTCTCTGCTTATCTCTAATATTTGTATGATTTTCAGTAATAATCATAGATGCACCAGTTTGTTTACCCATTCACTCATTGAAAAACATTTGGGTTGTTTCCATTTGGGGGTTGTTACCAATACAGTGGCTATATAAACGTTTGTGTACAGGTTTCTATGTGAATACAGGTTTTCATTTCTCTAGGATAATTCGCAAGAGTGTTATTGCTGAGATGTATGGTAAGCATGTTTAGTTTTGCAAGAGACTGCCATACCCTTTTTCAGAGTAGCTGCACCATTGCACATTCCTACCAGCAATGTTTGGGCGATCCCATTTCTTTGCCTACTCACCAGCATTTTGTGTTATCACAGCTTTTTTTAAATTTTAGCCATTTGGATAGGTGTGTACTGATACATCATTGTGGTTTAATATACATTACCTAATGGCTAATGATGTTAAGCATCTTTTCATGTGTTAATTTTCTGTCTGTATATTCTCTTCAGTTTCTCATTGGGTTTTTTTACTGTTGAGTTTCAGGAGCTCTTTATGTATTCTAAATATGAGTCCTTTGTAAGATATGTGGTTTGCAAATATTTTCTCCCTGTCTCTGAGCTTGTCTTTTCCTCTTCTTAAGAGGTTTTTTTCTAGAGCAAAAGTCCTTAATATATTTTCTTTTATGGATTTATGTTATGACTAAGAACTATTTATCAAGCCCTAGGTCCCAAAGATTTTCTCCTATTTAATTTCTAAAAGTTTTATGGTTTTATGTTTTACACTTAAATCTATGATCCATTTGAGTTAATTTTTGTGCAAAGTGTGAGCTTTAGATCAAAGTCCTTTTTTTGGGCCTATAGATGCCCAATTGCTCCAGCATCATTCATTGAGAAAGCTATCTTTCATTATTGCTTTTGCACTTCTGTTAAGATTCAGTTGTCTGTACTTGTATGAATTTGTTCTGGATTCTCTATTCTATTCCATCAATCTATGTGTCTATCCCTCCCCAATATCACACAATATCATGCAGTCTTTTTTAAAGATTTTATTTGAGAGAGAAAGTGCATGAGCGGGGGAGAGGGATGGGGAGGAGAGGGGCAGAGACAGAGACAGAGAGAAAATCCTAAGCAGGCTCCATGCCCAGCTCAATCCGATGTGGGGCTTGATCCCACCATCCTGGGATTGTGACCTGAGCTGAAATCAAGAGTCAGACGTTCAACCGTCTGAGCCACCCAGGCACCCCTATCATGCAGTCTTGATTTGTGTAGCTACATACTATGTCTTAAAATTGTGTAGAGTAATTCCTCCCACTTTATTCTTTTTCAAAATTGTTTTAGCCACTCTAGTTCTTTGTAGCTTCCATATACATTTTAGAATAATCTTGTCTGTATCAAGAAAAAAAAAATGTTGCTAAGATTTTGATAAGAATGGTGTAAAACCTGCAAAACGTTTTGGGGAGAACCGACACCCTTACTGTGTTGAGTCTTCCAATTCAGGAGCACAGTACATCTCTCCCTGTAGTTAAATCTTTGATTTCTTTCATCAGCATTTAATAGTTTCAGCCTACCATTCTTATATATATTTTCTTAGGTTTTTATCTATGTATTTTCTTTGAGTGATTGTGGATGATATTATAATTTTAATTTTGTTTTTCACATGTACATTTCTAGTATTTAGAAATGCAATTGGATTTTGTATGTTGATCTGGTATCCTACAGCCTTGCTGAACTCATTTATTAGTTCTAGGAGGGTGGGGTTTTTTGTTTGTTTTGTTGTTATTGTTTGTTTTATAGATTTCTTGTGATTTGCTATATAGACCATCATACTGGGGTGCCTGGGTGGCTCAGTTGGTTGAATGTCTGACTCTTGGTTTCAGCTCAGGTCATGATCCCAGGGTCATGGGATTGAGCCCTGCATTAGGCTCCATGCTGAGCATGGAGGCTGCTTGCGAATCTCTCTCTTTCTCCCTCTGCCCCTCCACTGCTCACACTCTCTCTCTCTAAAAAAATAAAATAAAATAAATTTTTTAAAGAGGCTGTCATGCCATCTCTCAATAGGGATCATTTTATTTATTCATTTCCAATCTATATGCCTTTTATTTCATTTTCTTGTTTTATCACACTGGCTAGGACTTCCAGTACTATGTTGACTAAGTGGTGACTGGACATGCTTGCCTTGTTCCTGATCTTATGGAGGAACACATCCAGTCTTTCACCATTTAGTATGTTAGTGTTAGGGTTTTTTACAGATGTTCTTTACTAACTGGAGGAAGTTCTCTTTCCCTTTCTTTCTTTCTTTCTTTCTTTCCTTTTATTTTATTTTATTTTGAGGAAGTTCTCCTCTATTCCTAGTTTTCTGAGGGTTAAAAAAAAATGAATAAGTTTCCACACAAAACATTTGAAGGACCCAAATTTGTAGCAAATTCCACGGCAGTTTTAAAGTTGAGCTGCTATAGTAAATACACTGGGGATTCTTGATACTTGAATATGGAATATGTGCACAGGAAAAGGAAATACAACATTGCACTTTATAAGCACTGTATTTTTAACTAGAAAATGCAATATCTTAAATAAAATAGTACTTAAAAATGGTACCAAAAAACCCCTCAAAAACAAAAAAAAAAATGAGTAAGTGTTGAATTTTGTCAGATGCCTTTTTTGCATGCCTTGATATAATCGAGTGATTTTTCTTCTTTTAGTCTGTTAACATGATGGATTACATTGGATGATTTTCAAACTGAACCAGATTTGAACTCTTGGAATAAAACCTATTTGGTCATGGTGTGTAATTCTTTTTATATATTACTGAATTTTATTTGTTGATATTTTGCTGTGGATTTTACATTTATATTCATGGGGGATATTGATCTGTAGTTTTCTTTTTGTACTGTCTTTGTCTGGTTCTGGTATCAAGCCCACATAAAATGAGCTAGGAAGTTTTCTCTCTTCTATTTTCTGGAAGAGATTGTATAGAATTGGTATTCATTCTTCTTTGGACATTTGGTGGAACTCTCCAAGGAAACCACCAGATCTGAATATTTCTTTTGGAGGAATTTTAAATTACAAATTCAGCTTTCTTCAGAGGAATTGGTTCATTTCATCTAAGTGTCAAATTTATGTGTGTAGAGATGTCCACAAGGTTTGTCTCTGTTTCTTTCCTGATACTGGTTAGTTTTGTCTTCTCTTTTTTTTCTAGTCTTGCTCGAAGTTTGTTAATTTTATTCATCTTTTCAAGCAACAATATTTTTGTTTCATTGATTCTCTATTGTTTTTTTGTTTTCAAATTTTTTGTCTTCAAATTTGTTTTCAATTTCATTTCATTAATTTCTTATCTTTTATTATTTCTTTTTTTTCTGTTTGCTTTGGGTCTGTTTTGCTGGTGTGTTTTTGTTTTTGTTTTATTTTTATTTTGTTTTTTAGTTCTTGAGGGGAGAGTTTAGATTATGGAATGGATTTGAGACCTTGCCTCTTTTCTAATGAAAGCATTTAGTTACATAAATTTCCCTCTCAGAACTGCTATAGCTGTGATCTACATGTTTTGATTTTGTATATATTTTTTTCAGTCAGTTCAATGTTCATTTTCTACTTCCCTTGAGACTTCCTTTTTGAACCATGGATTATTTAGAGGTATGTTGCTTAGTATCCAAGTGTTTGGCAATTTTCTTGCCATTTTTCTGTTATTGACTTCTAACTTGATATCATTGTGGTAAGAGAAGGCCTGCTATATTATTTTAGCTCTTTTAAATTTGTTGATTTTTTTTTTTTAGTGGCCCAGGGTTATATGGTCTCTCTTGGTGAATGTTCTGTGGATAGTTGAAAAGAATATGATATATTCTGCCATTGTTAGGTGGAGTGATCTAGAAATGTAGATTGGGTCCTGTTGGTCATTGGTGTTGTTAATTACTTCTATACTCTTCCTGATTTTTCATCTATTTCTTCTATAGAAAGAAGGTTGTTGAAATCCTCAATATAATTGTGGCTTTGTCTATTACTCCCTCCAATTCTATCAATTCTTGCTTCATATATACTGCAGCTCTATTGTTTGGCATATACACACTTAGAAGTGCTATGTATTCTCGGTAATTTGATCCTTTTATTATTTTTGTAGTGTACTGTTTTGATTTCATTTTCTTTTGTTTACACATTTAGATATTTTCTTAGTGGTTACTGTAGTGATTATAATTAACATGCTAAGTTTATAATGATCTAGTATGAATTGATACCAATTTAGCTTTAATAGCATACAAAAAATCTCTTATACAGCTCAGCCCCTCCTTTTATGTTGTTGTTGTAACAAATTATGTTTTTTTTACATTGTGTGACCAATAACATAGATTTATAATTATTTTTTGTGCATTTGTATTTTAAATTATGTAGGAAATAAAAAAAAATTGGAGTTACCAGAAATACAACAATACTCGTTTCTATATTTACCTAGGTAGTTATCTTCATTGGGGACCTTTATTTCTTCATATAGCTTTATATTTGTGTTTAATGTCCTTTCATTTCGACAGATAATGAATTCTTCCAGATTTTGTTTATTTGGGAATGTTGTAATTTGTCCTTCATTTTGGAAGGACAGTTTTGTTAAATATAGAATTCTTGGTTGACAGTAAATTTCTTTCAGAACTTTAAATATGTCATCCCACTGTCTCTTGGCCTTTATGATTTCTGGTGAGAAATCAGCTGTAAGTCTTATTGAGGATTCCCTTGTACATGCTGAGTCATTTCTTTTTTGTTGCTTTCAAGATTCTTTCTTTGTCAGGGTGCCTGGTTAGCTCAGTCGGTTAAGTGTCTGACTTCGGCTCAGGTCATGATCTCATGGTTTGTGGGTTCAAGCCCCACTTGGGCTCTGTGCTGACAGCTCAGAGCCTGGAGCCTGCTTCAGATTCTGTGTCTCCCTCTCTCTCTGCCCCTCCCCCACCTGTGCTCTGTCTCTGTCTCTCAAAAATAAATAAATGTTTAAAAAACTTAAAAAAAAGATGCTTTCTTTGTCTTTTGATAGTTTGTTTATAATGTGTTTTGGTGTGAATCTTCTAAAATGTATCCTATTTTTGTTTAACTTCTTGTAGATTCATGTCTTTCATCAAATTTGGGTAGTCTGGGGCCATTATGTCTTCATATATTCTTTCTGCACCTTTCTCTTTTCTCCTTCTGCAGCTACAGAAGGAGCTCCATTATAGGTATATGTTGGTCTGCTTCCTTTATGCTCTGTTCATATTTCTTCATTCTTTTTTTTTCTGGCTCCCCAAATTGAGTAATTTTAATTGCCTTATCTTCAAATTTGCTGATTCTTTTTTCTGCCTGCTCAGATCTGCCGTTAATCCCCTTTAGTAAATTTTTCATTTCAGTTCCTGTACTTTTCAGCTCTAGAATTCTATTTGTTCCTTTTTATAATTTTTTGCTTTCTTTATTGATATTCATATGTTGCTCATACAAAATTTTCCTGGCTTCCTTTAGTTCTTTGTTCATGGTTTCCTTAAGCTCTTTTTTTAAAATTTTTATTTAATTTATTTAATTTACATCTAAATTAGTTAGCATATAATGCAACAATGATTTCAGGAGTAGATTCCTTAATTTCCCTTACCCATTTAGCCCATCCCCCCTCCCATAACCCCTACAGTAACCCTCTGTTTGTTCTCCATATTTAAGAGTCTCTTATATTTTGTCCCCTTCCCTGTTTTTATATTATTTTTGCTTCCCTTCCCTTATGTTCATCTGTTCTGTGTCTTAAAATCCTCATATGAGTGAAGTCATATGATATTTGTCTTTCTCTGACTAATTTCGCTTAGCATAATACCCTCTAGTTCCACCCATGTAGTTGCAAATGGCAAGATTTCATTCTTTTTGATTGCAGAGTAATATTCCATTGTATATATATACCACATCTTCTTTATCCATTCATCCATCAATGGACATTTGGGCTCTTTCCATACTTTGGCTATTGTTGATAGTGCTCCTTAAGCTCTTAAAAATTTTTTTTTAACATCTTTTCATTTTTGAGAGACAGAGCATGAGTTGGGGGGTGCAGAGAGAGAGGGAGACACAGAATCCAAAGTAAGCTCCAGGCTCTAAGCTGTCAGCACAGAGCCCGATGTGGGGCTTGAACTCACAGAGTGTGAGATCATGACTTGAGCTGAAGTTGGAAACTTAACCGACTGAGCCACCCAGGTGCCCAGCTGTCCTTAAGCTCTTTGAACATATTTAAGAAAGTTGTTTCAAAGTCTTTGTCTATTAAGTCCCATGCTTGGATATCCTCAGGCACAATCTTTGCCAATTTATTCTTTTCATGTGAGTGGGCCATACTTTCCTACTTCTTTCTATGCCTGTGTTTTTTGGATTGAAATTGGACGTTCGAATATTATAGTGTGGCAACTCTGGAAATCAGATTCTTGTCCTTCCTCATGGTTTGCTGTTCTTGACTGTTGAAGGCTGCAGTCATACATTCATTTAGCCACTTTTCCAAACTGTTTTTGTAAAGACAGTATTCCTTCTAGTGGGGCCCTGAATTCTCTGTTCTTTCAGCTTGTGTACAGCTAGTATTTTAACATAGGTTTCCTTGACCATCAAGAATGAAAACATACAATTAACAAACCACTCCTTTCCCAGTATTTGTGGATTGGCTCTGTGTGGGGTCACTCTTTCAATATTTAGCCAGACCATTTACAGCTCTGCTTTAGCCTTCACTTGCTGCTTGCACTGAGTTTTGAGATCACCCAGAGATGAAACATTAGAGTGTTTTCAGATCTTTTCTGAGCATGCATTCTGTTCTGGGCATGCATGTGGCTTTCTAAGTTCTCCAGTACATATAAGTGCTTTTGAATGTCCCGATGTCCCAAAGAAACTCACCCAGGCTTTAGGTGATCTGTTGTATGTCTCAACTATAATCTTTTGCCCCAGAAGGCTTCAGGCTTTTCTTTTACCTTACAAATTTTCAGGCAATGCTTGCCACCCTTCCTCCCTGAGCAAGTTCTGAGGTAAGTAAAATAGAAACAAGCATTTTCAATCAGTCCTTTAGGTAGTCCCCAGAGAGCTTAGAACAAAATGATTTTCAAATGAAATCTTCTCTGCTCCCTCTGAAACCAGGGACCAGGGACACACAGGTTAGGTAGTCATCTTCAGCACCAACACCCAGCCAGGGAAGGAGTGGGGCAAGTACAAAGCCACAAAGTTTCCCTAACTATTTCAAGTTTCCTCTTTCTTGATTCAGCATTTGCTTAGTTACTGTAAAACTTTGACCATTTTCCAGAGTTCTGACAAAGTTGGTTCTAACAGTTTATTCTTGCTTTTTGAGGTTTCTGTGGAAAGATGGGCATTTGGAATTGCCTAGGTAGCCAATTTGCTGACATCATTTCTGTAACCCTTTTATCGTTATGTAATTTCCCTCTTTGTACTTGCTAATATTGTTTTTGCTCTGAAGTTTACTTTATCTGCTTTCAAGTTCACCAATCATGCCTTCTGCAGTATCACATCCTCTGTTAGTTTCACCTAGAATATTTTTCATCTCAGTTATTTATAGGAAATTTAATCTGGGTATTTAAAAATATTATTCATTTCTCTTCTTATTATGCTATTCTTTCCTCTATCTTCTTGAATATATGAAAGATATTTTAATATCAGTTTTAACATCCCTGTCTACTAAATATATCATCTGATTCTGTTTATATTGATTGATTTTTCTTCTTTTAGGGGTTGTATTGTTTTACATCTTTACATGACTTTATTAGTTTTTTTTAACTACAAATTACTACAAACTTAGCACTTTCAAACAACAACACTTATTTATAATCTCACAGTTGTATAGGTCAGAAGTGTGGGTAGGCTTGGCTGGATTCTCTTCTTAGGGTCTCACAAGACTGAAAAACAAGGAGTCAGCTGGTCTAGACTCTTATCTGGAGCCTTTGGAAAAGAGTCTGCTTCCAAACTCATTCAGGTGATTTCCTTGTACCTGTAGGACTGAGGTCCCTGTTTTCTTGTTGGCTGACAGCCTCAGGCCACTCTCAGTTTCTCAGGGCCACTTTTATCCCTTTACCCTTGGCTCTCTCCATTTTCAAGTTAGTAATGGTGTTGTTGAATCCTTCTCACATGTGGAATCTTTCTAACTTTATCCTCCACTACCATCCAGAGAAAACACTCCCCTTTTAAGATTTCAGTGATTAGATTAGACCCACCAGCATCTTTTGATTAATTCAAAGTCAACTGATTAGTATTCTTTTTTTATTATTTATTTTTACTTTTTAAAAAATTTTTTAATGTTTATTTTTTTTTTGAGAAAGAGAGACACATAGCATGAATGGGGGAGGGGAAGAGCGAGAGGGAGACACAGAATCTGAAGCAGGCTCCAGGCTCTGAGCTGTCAGCACAGAGACCAACGCAGGGCTCAAACCCACAAACCACAGATCATGACCTGAGCCAAAGTTGGACGCTTAACCAACTGAGCCACCCAGGCGCCTCAACTGATTAGTATTCTTAATTACATCCCCCAAATAGCTTTTGTCATCAAACTTAAGGTAATCATGGGTATACTATTAGACCATATTTCACAGTTCTTGGGATTAGGTCAGGAGGTCTTGGGGGAGCCATTTTGTAATTCTGCCTTACACAATGTTTATTATTTGATTGGATAATAGACATTGTGAATTTATGTTTGTGTGTGCTAGATTTTTATATTCCTTTAAGGTTTCTTGAGTTTTTTTTCTGGGATGCAATTAAGTTACTTGGAAACAATTCCTTTGAGGCTCATTTTAAAAGCTTTGTTAAGCAAGGCTCAGAATAGCCTTCGGTCTAGATCTAATTTGGCCCCACTACTGAGGCAATAGCCTTCTGAAGATGCTAATGAATTCCCCATTAGTTAGGAGTTTTTCAGCTCTTATTTGGTAGGAACATGAGCTACTTATGGTCCTATGTAGCTCCAGCAATTGCCCCTGTTCCTTTCAGGCAGTTTCCTTCAAACTCATCAGTACTCATCTGAATACTTGAATACTCTCTGCAGATCTCTGAGGGTCTCTCTTTCTGTGAAGTGCCCTCCTCTCTGGAATACTGTCCTGCTAAGCTAACTCTAGCTGCTTTGGTCTTCCTGGACTCTCAGCCCCATTTACTCAACTCAGAAAGTCCACTGGGCTCAAACTCGGTTCCCCCTCCTTGAACCATCGCCTGGAGACTCTCACACAGTAGTAAGCCAGGACAATTGTAGGGCTCACCTAGTTTGTTTCTGGTCTCTCAGGGATCACTGAAATTTGCTTTTTTCATTTACTGATGTCCAGTGTGTTGAAAATCATAATTCAAAGTTTCATATATTCTATTTTGTTGTTGTTGTTATTTCAGACAGGAAAATAAATCTGGTCCTTGTTACTTCATCTTGGCCAGAAAGGAAAGTTCTGAACTTCATATAGATGGAGGCATATAGTAGACATTCCTCTGTATTTGACTTCTTTTGTGAGTAGCAGCAGTTTATTTTTAAGTTGCTGGTAGTATTACACTGTATGAATATTTTCTCTTATTTAATGGCTCCATCAAATTTCATTAGATGGAAGTACCATGATTTATCCAACTGGTTTCCAATTGATTTACACTTAGAGATTATTTCTGGTCTCTTGTTGTGACAAACAGTGCTTCAGTACACATCTTAAAGGTATATTTTACACAGATGTGAGATATATGTAGGATAGATTCCCACATATGAAACAGCTGGGACAAAGAATTTTGAATTTTGCATAGTAATTGTCAAACTTTTTTCCAAAGAGAGATCAGCCAATGTTCCCACTGACCATGATTAAGGGTGCCTATTTCTCCACCAACTTGTTATTCTTAAAAGAGCTACTCTGATCATTCAGTTAGCTAACAGTATAGCAAGATCTTCCTATAAAACTTTTTCTCTGTATCCAGGCCATAAGACTGCCTCAAGAAGTGATGTTGCCATCTAGCAAGGGTATCTCATTACTTCAGAAATAAACCTCCTTTGGATTCCATCCAAGGCCTCTGGCCTAATACTAAATTGGCTCTATAGGGAACAGTGCCATGGCAAGGTTCCAATGTGGTAGTCTTTGCTCCACTGAAACGACATTTCTTAAGCAAAGTAAATTAATTACAGACCTTTGGGGGGCTTATTTCCTTTGAGATTAGTATTACACCTAAAACGTTTCAAGATAGTAGCTGTTTTTAGCAATGTTAGGTCTGTTACTCCTCTGTAACCTCAACAAAATGCTTTCTCCAGAAAGAATATTAAGTTCACATGGTCTAGTGGGTCATTTTAGTGTCTCAAAGTGTTTGCCTTTCTAACTTAATGATGTGAAAGTATGCTAGGTTTGCTTTAAGAGGTTAGTGTGAACCAGGTAGTAATCAATGTTAATTGACTTAAAACAACACAAAACGTGATGTGTGATGTATCTGTATATGTAAGTTTGTAGCAAGTATAGTAAGGGTAGCTCTGGAGCCCAACTGTCTGGGTATGAATCCCAGTTTTATCACCTAACAGCTGTAATATCACAGGTAAGTTACTTAACATTTCTTGATCTCCTGTGTAGAACAGAGTGTTGGGAAGATTAACCAATTAATTTGAATAAAGCATTTAGAACAATGCTTGACACATAGTACCTCTCAACAAACATAAGCAATTATGTTTGCATGAGCCAGTATTTTTTCTTTTTTTGCAAAATGTATCAATTAACATAATCAAAACTCTATGAGATGACATCCTGGTGGATGGTGGGGTGTTTTACAGTGTAAGGTACCTTCTCCTAGCAAAATCTATGAAAATCCTTAGGAGCTATTCCAAAAACAAAGAGAAGCAACAGTCATACACACAGAGACTTGTTTAACAACAATGAACAGCAGTGCCTGGGTGGTTCAGTCAGTTAAGCATCTGACTCTTGATATTAGCTCAGGTCATAATCTCATGGTATGTGGGATTGAGCCCTCTGTTGAGCTCTGTGCTTGGGATTCTCTCTCTCTCCTCTCTCTGCCTCTACCCATGCTGGTGCTCTCTCTCTCTCTCTCTCTCTCAAAATAAATAAACATTTTAAACAAACAAACAAACAAACAAACAAACAAAAACCAATAATGAACAAATGTCCGTAAAGACGGTTTATGCAGGAACTCAAAGAAATCACGTTTGTGGTGGAAACTCCCCTGTAATCTTTTATTCCAAATATTTGCCATTGGGGCTTATTTATATTAATTAGGTATTTTAAATGGGATAGGTGTAGGGGCAGGGGTAGGGCCACAGCTGGAAGCTAGATGGAACTGATTTGGAAGCATGAAAGCATAAACAAAGTTCACAGATAGACTGAAGAAGACTAGAGGGGACTAGAGGAGAAGTGGATTTTGAGTAAGGTTTACAAATCCATCTCCCTTTAGATTGTGAGCAATGTGAAAGCAGGGCCTTATATATGTCACCTCTGTAAGCTGAAGATGATTCTGTAAATATTTGTTGATACAACTGAATGGAATTAAAATTAAACAGTCCAGGAAAGGTGTCGGGGATTTCAAAACGAGCAAGAGCAAACAGGCAGAGTGGACTTCTACAGGGTGTCTGGGAATAGTATCCCTGAATGCAGCAGAGACAGATGGATGCACAGAATTGGCGAAACACCATTAGGAAAAAAATAGTCAACAAAACACTGCCGAAAAATTGGAAAAACTGTCTCCAGTCATATTTCAGTACTAACAACTACTCTACTGTCATTTTTGTTTACTCCCTGGTAGTGCTTGTGTTGTGGTTTTTGTCTATATGTGTATTATTCGTCATTCATTAATTTATTCAACATGTGCCAGGCATGTTCTGTACATGGCTGTGCACAGTTGCAATCATAATTGGCATACCATTTTCTATGCCCTTCCACTTGCTATAGCATAAGCCAGCATTTCCCTCAGTGTTTTGCTGAGCACAAGCTGCCCCATGACAAACAGGTTCCATGATCAAGAAAAGAAGGCTTGGGAATACCGCACTTGAGAGCCCTTATATTGGCAGTTTACAACTCAATTTTCTATCTTGGTTGTTCCTTCTCTACTGGATGCCTAAATATTGGACAGCCCCAGGGCTCATCCTAGGTCCTCTTCTCTTCTCTATTTACTTTTTCCCCTTAGGGAAACTCATCCAGTTTCAAGGCTTTAAACCATTAATGTTCCAAGGACTCCCAAATTTCTCTCCAGCCCTGACTACTGCCCTGGACTGCCAATCCACCTGGCATCACCACTTGTATGCCCAATAGGCAGCTCAAATTTAAAATATTTCAAGCATAACCACTCATTCATTTGGCCCTCCTAACCCCTCTCTTTCTCAAATTTTCACCATCCTAATAAATGACACCACCATCCACTCAACTGTTGAAGCCCAAAACCTAGGGATCATTCTGGATTCCTCCTTTCACTTGTCACCCAATTCCAATTCACCAGCCAGTCCAGTTGGCTCAATATTCATGATATAAACCCAAATACCTCTGCTTCTCTCCATATCTGTGGTCACCACCCTAGCCCAAGCCACTGTCCTCTCTGCCTAGCTTGCTGCAGTAGTCTCCTCGTTGGTCTCCTACCTTCATTCTTTAATCTATTTGCCACAGAGCAGCCAGAATTTTTTTATTTTAATTTTTAAGTTTATTTATTTATTTATTGAGAGGGAGGGAGGGAGGAGAGAGAGAGAACAGGGAAGGGACAGAAAGAGAGGGAGAGAGAGAATTCCAAGCAGGCTCTGTGCTGTCAGCACAAAGCCAGATGCGGGGCTTCATCTTATGAACCATGAGATTATGTCCTGAACTGAAATGAAGAGTTGGATGTGTAACTGACTGAACCACTCAGGTGCCCTCCAGAATGACTTTTAAAAAATCAAAGCATGTCACTGATCCTCCAGAAACCCTCCAATGGCTTTCCTTTGCTCTTACAATAGAATCCAAACTCCTTACCATGGTCACTATGCTTCACTCACTATCTCCCAGCCATGCTGTGGTTCTTTCTGTTTCTTGAAAACAGCAAACTCTCTCCCTCCTTGGGGTCTTTGAATTTGCTGTCCCCCTGCCCAGAAGACTCTCCCTTCAGGCCCATTGAGGTCTCAGTTCAAAAGTCATCTCAGAGGAACCTTCTGTAATCAACCCATCTAAGCTAGCCGCCCCCACCCCCCCAACATCCCAGTTCCCATCTATCATGTTGCCCTGTTAATTCTGCTGCAGTCTGAGGTGATTTGGGGTATTTATTTGCATTTTGCCTCTACTGACTGGAATATAAGGTTCATGAGGTCAGGGTTCTTGTCTCTCTGGTTCATTGCTGCATCCCCAACACCTAAGTGTCTGACATACCCAGTAAATACTTGTTGAATAGATGAAAGTGTAATTAAATGTCTGAGAAGTCTAAGGGTAAAGAAACCTTTTAGGGGCGTCTGGGTGGCTCATTCGGTTGAGTGTCCAACTCTTGGTTTCGGCTCAGGTCATGATCTCACAGTTCGTGAGTTCAAGACCCATGTCCAGCTCTGCACTGACAGCAAGGAGCCTGCTTAGGATCTGTCTGTCTGTCTCTCTCCTCCCTCCCCCCACCTCAAAATAAATAAACTTAAAAAAATAAACTTTTAAATATGATATTAAAAACCCTATTAGTAATAACCTGTGTGTTTGGGGGAAAATACTTCAGGAAATGCCAGGAGAAGTATTTTTTTTTTCATATTGTAGTGTAATGGAGTAAAAATAACAGAGGTTTATTATTCAGATGGATGCTTACTCAAATCTTTGTTCTGCCACTCACAACTGTGTTAGCTTTGATGAGTCAACTTGCTTCTCTGAGCTTCTCTGAGCTACAGTTTCTCCATATGTAAATGGAAGTAACAATAAAAGACTTTGGAGGTGGTTGCATCAAACTAGATAAAGTAATATACTTATTATAATACAGGTCAAAAAAGTGTCACTCAATAAATGCTAGTTTCCTTCCTTCCCCATTATCATAATTATGATTTTTACTTAGTGGCACTTAAGGTTGCTATTCAATGGTTTACTTGTTGAGGGATACTTGAGTCACTTCCAGACTCATTCATATATCCTTTTCCTTCCTTTGCATAATTTTCCTAGCATAGATTCCCCGAAGCAAGAGTACTGAGTAAAATGGCATGATCATGTAAAATTTCCTGATGCATATTGCCAGATTTTATTTTAAAGGGATGGTATTTATTCATAGTGTTAGCAGCCAGTAATCATGCATCAATTTGGTACTCTTTCAGCCTGACATATTGTAATTTCTTCCACCTCCCCTCAATTTTAGCTACTATAATAGGCAAAAAATGGCCATTCAGTTTTTAAAATTTTGTATGTCTTCACTCATTAAGGAAGAGTAGACATTTCCCCATATGTTTGCCTTCTAATAGTATTTATTCTCATCTGTTTATGCCTTCGCTCATTTTTCTCTTATGCGATCATATTCCTGTTAGGGCTGCGAGGACACAGGCTGGTGGCTCTGAGCCCCACTCTGATGTGTTCTGCAGAGCAGGGGTGGATAAGACTTGGTGCTTGTTGTTCACTCCATTTTGGAAATCTGGGAGCTGCTTCTCTCCTCCTGGTTTGCTGCCTGCTGTCTTTTTCCTAGACTCCTTTTCTTTCAGCCCTTCCTGTAAATTTGGCATAACTCACAATTGTATCCTGGGTCTTACAAAATGTTCTTACTGTAAAATACAACATACATACATTAAGAAAAGTACTTAAAACAAATATACACTTTGTACACTTGTAAAAATGTTTACAAGTGCACACCAGTATGACCACGCCCAGTTCCAGAAATAGAACTTTTCTCATATCCCAGAATCCTCCCCTGTGTCTTCATCAATTACAATGGACCCTTCTACTTTTTTTTTTTTCAATTTGAGGGGAACAAGCAGGGGAGGGGCAGAGGGAGAGAGAAAGAATCTTAAGCAGGGCTCCATGATCAGCACAGAGCCAGCCGGTTGTATGGCTCCATCCCATGACTCTGGGATCATGACCTGAGTTGAAATCTAGAGTCAGATGCTCAACCGACTGAGCCACCCAGGCACCCCTGACCCATTCAATTCTAAGGAGCCACTCTCTTAACATTTATGATAACAATTTCCTTGTTTTCTTTATAGTTTTATCATCTACCTATGCATCCCTAAGAGTTTAGTTTTGCTTGTTTTGCACTTTATATAAATGGAACCATCCTGTATGTGTTCCTATGCATCTTGCTTCTTTTGCTCAACTTCATATTTCTGTGCTCCATAATGTTGTTACATGTGCTGTAGTTTAATTGCCTTTGCTGTATAGAATCCTGCAGTCTGCTTGTTCTCCTCTTGATGGACTGTTCGGTTGTTTCCAGTTTGAGCTGCTATGTGCAATGTACTATGAATCTTCTGTATTTCTTTTGGGAAAGATCTACACATTTCTCTGGGTTGTATTGCTAGGAGTGGAATTGCTGGGTCCTGGGGGATGTGTATCTTCAACTTTAATAGGGAAAGACAAACTGTTTTCCAAAGTGGTTGAACCAACCAACCAAAGTGATGCCCACCACAGTGTGTCAGAGTTTCTGTTCCTTCACGTCTTCCTCAACACTAGTTACTGCCAGACTTAAAAATATTTTGCAAGTCTGGTGGATGTGAAATGGTATATCATTGTGTGTGTGCGTGTGTGTGTGTTACAGCTTTATTGAGGTATAATTGATGTACAACAGATTCCACATACTTAGAGTGGCAATTTGATGAGTTAACATCTGTGAAACCAGAACCATTGCGATAATGAACATGGCCATCATGCCCACAAGTTTCTCCCTACCCCGTTGTAATTCATCCTCCCTCATTTCTCATTTCTCTGCTGATAGATTAGACTAAGCACTTTGCTATGCTTATTGGATATTTGGATTTCTTCTATTATCATGAGTCCATATAAGTATTTTCCCCATTTTTTATTGAATTCTCTGTTTTTTATTATTACATTGTAGGAGTTCTTTGTGTATTCTGAATACTAGTTCTTTTGTTGGTTATATGTGTTGCAAGTATCTTTTCCTTTTTTGTGGCTTGCGTTTTCACTCATTTTCCTAGTTTTAAAGCAGTTGAATTTTATCACTTGTCCTTTATGGTTAGTGGTTTTGTGTTTTGTTTAAGAAATCCTTCTTGGGGTGCCTGGGTGGCTCAGTTGGTTAAGCATCCAGACTCTTGGTCTCTGCTCAGGTCATGATCTCACAGTTTGTGGGATCAAGCCCTGCATTGGGCGCTGCACTGACAGTGTGGAGCTTGTTTGGGATTCTCTCTCTGTCCCTCCTTCATTTGCTCTCTCTCTCTCTCAAAAATAAATAAACATTAAAAAAAAGAAATCCTTCTGTACTGTGAGTTCATGAGGATATTCTCCTATATTATCTTCCAAAAGCTTCATATTTTTGCTGTTCATATTTAGGTTTTTATCCAACTGGAACTTCTTTCTTAGTGTGGTATGAGGCTCCCTTTTTATGTGAAATAGTGAAATAGGATGATAGGCTTCCTACAGCCTATTGGACCCCTACAGAAACAAATCAAACAAGGAATAAAGCGATACAAGAGAAACCTATTTCCTTCTCTTCTCTCCTACAGATGTTGCTCCCTAGGGCATTCCCTAATAAACATCTTGCTCACCAAACTCCATCCCAGAGTGCTTCCTGGGGGAACTCAACCCACAACTTCACCTTGATGCAGGGTTCACAGGCTCAAATGCCTTCAGGGGCATAGCAGGTAATATACATGAACGAAGCTGTTTGGGTTTAATATAACAGGGACAGATGAGGAACTAGTTAACTGCAGAGATTGTGCCCACCTAAATTTTTAAAAATTGAAAAACAACTCCAGACAGTGTTTGTACTCCACACAGTGTGTATGAGCTCAATTCAGCCTGCAGGCATCCTGTGTATGACCTATGCTTTGGTTTTTGTATTTTTTCAAGATTGTATTTTAATTTTTAAGTAATCTCTACACTCAACCTGGGGCTTGAACTCAACAATCCCGAGATCAAGAGTTGCATGCTCCAGTGACTGAGCCAGCTGAGTGCCCCTATGACCTGTGTTTTAAAGGCATATTCTCTCTTTGGTTAATTAATATACCAGACCCTGCCTTTGACATGTCTTTTGTGGGTCTCATCAGTGTGGGTCAGTCCCTAAAAGCTTCTCCAACTTGTGGTATGGTAGACCAAGGAGGCTGTGACCCTGCCAGAGTGACCATTAAACTCTGCACCACAAGGTCCTACTGAGGTACTGCTTGCCATGAGGTCCACCTTGAGCCAGCCTTTATCTGACCTTTATCTTAAATCTTAACACCTGCTATTGTATGAGAGTCGCCTTGGCCCCTCTCCCTTCCCTTGTGAGTTTTCTAGGTTTTTCCATTTCTGTTGTGTCTTTTTGGAAGAACAACCTGGTATTATCAGAGGACATGAGCTAATGTAGGGCCTGGGAAGACAAGGATGCTGGCTGCAAGGGCCTCAGCCTTACATGCTTGGGCCAGTTGGGAATAGAGAACGAAACTCCTTTTGGATGAGAGTTGACCCTTAAATATAGTTATCACTACCTGCATGGTGGGATCAGACCCTTTTTGAGGGATGGAAGTGATATGGGCCACATCTGGTCTGTGTTTTTTTTTTGTTTGTTTGTTTTTTTGCCCCCAGCCCAGACTCACTCTGGTCTGCCCTGCTGGATGGCTTCATTGAGCCAGAGAACAAAGAGGGAGTGCATGCCCTGAGCACAGTTGCTACAGCAACCTCCTCTCAGGAGCCTGGCAACTGCTGCCCACTTCACCAGAGCCCCGCCTCCTCTGCGGCCCCTTGTTGCTTCCAATAAGCAGTCATGCTCAAATCCCTGAGACAAAGTCCTTGAACATGAATTACCTGACCATGTCCCTTAGGTTCACCATTCTGTGGGCCAGGTTTCTGCAAGACACTGTGTCCTGCATATAGGCTTTGGGCTCCTAAGGGTTTGTGAGAATCAAACCCCATGTATGTGGGCCCCACACTTGCATGGCTGGTAACACATGCTCAGAACTGGGCTTAGTGTCTGAATAAAGGCGTCACTGCTACAATGAAAACCAGAGGGTGAAACAGAAAATGGTTTTAACAGAAAGAGTTTATTTCGAGAAGACACAAACAGCTCTAGCTATATAAAGAATACAGTTCAATTGCTGGTAGCAAGCCAGTATGGAATGCTTGAATAAAAAAAGAAGAAAGAAAATAAAGACAAGAAAAACCCTTTGTAATATCACCCCACAGAGGGCTTCCTTCCATTTTGTGTTGGAATTCTAAAAAGCCTGGGATTATGATCTCTCCTAATTTCTGCTGCTTCTTGAAATTTTTATCCAGGGACACTTTCTTATCACTGGGGGAATTGCCTTATCTCTGCCTTCTAGTTGAGGATATTGGTCTGTAAATTCCTGTCTCCCTTATTTTTTCTTAAGTACATTGTCGGCACTCAGTAAGCACTGATTGGTAAGTGCTAATGAAACAAAAAAGTCTGTCTCCTGACTATGCATAGTAGGACTAGCCAGTCCTCCTTCCTCATTTTGCTTTTTGCAAGTGTAGGTCTTTTGTTGCCTTAGAGTCCAAGGCATAAACCTGGTTCCCTTCCTAAGTCTGGAAATTTTCAAGCAAAGGCAGAAAGAAACTGTTTCATAGATATTTTCAAATAGGAAAATCATGAAAGTTACTCATGCCTCTGACTTTTTAAGATTTAGTTTTCAATATGTGGGTAGATCCCTGGGCTCAAATGACAGAAAGGAAGCTTAAAGGTCCTAAGAAGCAATTTGCTTAGGAAAAACTGCAGCCTGGGAGGTATGTCTGAGTGACTGAGTTCATATCAAATTAAAGTCCTTGCTCTTTATATGTCAGCTTGTTCACAATTGTCGCAGAGAGTTTCTTCAAATGGCTTCCTGAGGGAAGCCAGCAAAAACCAGTAGAGAGAAAGTTTCAAAAGACAAGAAAAGGGAAATTCCTCAGGATGATGCCTCATCCCCTTCTTGACCAGCCCCATCAGACCTATATCTGGACCAGAGAACTGATGAAACACTAGATGGAGTGTGTGTGTGTGTGTGTGTGTGCGTGCATATGTGTGTGTGAGAGAGAGAGGAGGGGAGAGGGAGAGAGAGAGAAGGAGAGAGGGAGAAAGGGAGAGAGAGAAAAGAGAGACAGATACAGTAGTCAATGAGGCCTTCACAGTTCCATTGGAGAAACCAGGCTCACACACACAGGCACACACCTTCTTCACTCATATCTCTCAATGCTTACATGAGAAAAATGTGAAATGTGAATCTGAGCTTTAGACTTCCAGGTAGCATGAGAGGTAGAGATGGCAGCAAGATGTAGGGTTGTGAGGAAGATTTAAGGAATTCTTTTTTTTTTTAGGTGAGGTCTAGCCCAACATGGTGCTTGAACTCAAACCTTGAGATCAAGAGTTGTATGCTCTACTGACTGAGCCAGCCAGGTACCCCTAGGGATCCTTTTAAAGGTTCAGAAAACAGGAGGCGGTGGTATGCTGAATGCTTGCTGGTTGTGGTGCTGCACAGAGCATCCCAGGGAGTCCATCCTGGGGCCTGGGGGGCCAAGGAGGCAGGGGGTTTAGACAGGAAAACACTGTGGACACAGAATACCTTCTATACCTCATTGGTTTTCTTGCTGGGGATAAGTCTAGAACAGATCCAAATTACATTATAGAAAATGGACACATGGACATTCTGGGTTTCAAAACCAACTATGGGAATCAAGAGTGCTGGTGATTTCCTTAGGAAATTGCAGACCAAACTGGCATCTCATGGCCTGGGCCAACAGACTTTCCAGAGACAGCCCTAAACTTGTGACGGCAATATAGGGCAGGTCAGGCCAGATGGCCCAGGGCCGGGGTCCCCAGCCAAAGTTCGGGAGACCAATATAGGGACAAAAGAAATAAGAAAACTCAGAAATCCATTCTTCCCACTCAGTTTACCTCAAACTCAAGGAATAAGAGGCACATTGGATAACCAGGACAGGAGGTCTGGAGAAAAGATTGAGGGTTTCTACACCAAGGTAGTGAGTGAGAGAGAGAGTCAGTGATGAGCACCCTATCAAAGAATAATGGGTTGGTATATGCAGCCCCTCTGCACCCACTTCTGTGCAGACTGGTCTGACAGTGAAGTAGATAGGAGGGCAGTGAGCCATATCACCCAGTATACAACCCAGTTATCACATGGGGCCCGTCACAGAAATGCCTGTTACAGAACATTGTCTGGACCAGGGGTCAGTAAACTATGACAAGCAGGTCAAATCCAGCCTGGGGCTTTATATGGCCCAAGAGCTAGGAATGGTATCTACATTCTTAAAGTATTGTAAGACAAAGAAACAACAGCGAAGAAGAATATGCTACAGAGACCACATGTGCCCCCCCCCAAACCTAAAATAGTTACTATCTGGCCCTTTACAAAAAAAGTTTGTCAACCCCTGGTCTAGATCCCATCAATCTATGAGCATTCCTGAACATAGAAACCAGAGGAGGTCCAGTGGAAACAAGGGAACAATGGAAATAACTGGAACTACCACTCCATGTAACTAGCACAACCCTAAAGGGACACTGCCTTCAATTCCACAGAATAATAAGGTATGCACGGACCATGGAAGGAAGCTCAAGAATAGCTAAAGAGAAGAGTCACACTAGGCAAAGAATGTTCCAGAAAAGAGAATGCATGCAGAGCACAGTACTGATTAGGGAATTTTGTTATTTTTTTGATAAGATGGAGATAAAGTTTGAGCCCAGGGATCGACATAACATCAAGCTAGGTGAAGCTTCTAGAATACAACTAAATATCTCATGAGCATGTAACAGTCTGATATCTCATAAAGTTTAAGAAGGGAAGGATAAAGTAGATTCTAGGAAAGCCTATATCGGTTTGTCCTACTTTAAATAAACACCAATTACAAAAGTTGAGACTAAAAATAAAGTAGACATTGAGTGACATTGAGAAGAGGATTCTTTGTTTTTCAAAAGAAGTCACCAGACGATTCCTTTAGAAAAGAAGCTTCTCTACTAAAAAGTGGAATTTGATCTATAAAAATTCATTTTTCAAACTTCTTTTAGGGAAAATATATACAAAGTAGGGAACATATACTGAATTTTGAGGGGAAATGAATGTTTCTAAATTGAAAATCAGATTTGTCCTTGGATTCAACTAAAGAAATCTTGAGCAGTTTCCCTTAAAGAAAATATATTAGTTTGTTGAAATACCTGGGAAATCCATGTGTCATAAATGTAGAAGCCAGCTGTGGGTCTTCTATAAATGCAGCCCTTTAAATGAAAAAAAACACTGGCCCCAGAGGCAGGAGATCTGGAACTGAGGCCAGGTCCTGCTACTGTGTGTGTGACCTTGTGTAAGTTATTTGACCTTTCTGGGCCTCATGTGTAAAATGAGAGGTTGGTCCCTTTCACTTCTAACATTCCATGGCTACAGATAAATATAGAAATAAGATAAATACAACAACCTAGAAATAAAAAATATTCCCCAAAGTAAGTTTTGGAGTCAGTAGAAAAGAGTAGCAATGAAATATCATAAAAAGAATAAAATTGTAACTACTAGCCAGAGTAAATATATCTCATTTAAAAATTAATGAAAAGATTTGTAATTTACAGATTTAATCAGGAGAGGTAAGAACATACATATTGATATTTCTTTACCACCACACATATGGAGGAGAAAATGAGTTTGGGGTGACTTATATAGTGAGCACAATGCTGCATTTGCATGCATAACATTTGGTAAAATTGGACATTAAAAAAAAGCGGAACACCACAAAAGGAATAAGTTTCTATAAAGCCTGGCATTGAAAAGAAGCTGAGGGGGGTTAATTGGTTGTTCCAGTTCAGATTTTGTTGGTGTATTTGTTGATATCAAATTCTACTATGTAGGCAAAATATTAAAATCAGAGCCCTCCTAGAGAACAGCCACCTTGGTGAAGATAGGTATTTAAGGGTTGGCAATACCAAACATAACACTTTTTTCCTTTTTTCCTATTTGTGAATTCAAAAAAATTAAATCCAAAACGGGCCAGACATGCTGGTTAAGTCAAATCAAGAGTTTTGCGGGTTAAGCGAGTAGTTGATTCAATCTGGTAATTTCTTAACACGAAACAAATGTATACCTGACCAACACGACCATATACATCACTTGGCCAGAGACCAATCACTGTGATGACAGCAGAAATGGTGGGAAAGTTTGAAATCATTTGAACAGTTGTGGCTATAGTGATTCAGGGGCTTGGAGAAGTAACATCACTGGAATACACACACACACACACACACACACACACACTCCAGGGCTGCTGCTGCTGCTGTTTCTGGGATGACACTTTGAGAACCACTGGCCTTGATTTTGGGCTTTTACTGAACAAATGTATATTCCTATTTCACACAATCCATTACTTATGCAAATTAATTTTTGCTAAACTTATGAAAAGCACCTCAAATATTTGGCTATAACTGTTTACTGCCATATTCCTATATAAATGTGTCAGAATATTCTAAAACTTTATTCCATGTCATTGTTTAAATTTTCATTTTTGCTGCTCTTTGACTAAGGCAGCTCTTCCCACTCTTGTCATTTTAAATCCCTAATACCTTGGTGACTTATAGCTAAAATACAAGCAAAGGCTTTGGAGGGACTGGATGCTCTGGTATAGATCTGGTCTTTCTCACACCAAGCTGAAGTGATAGCACAAAACATAAATAAGGGCAGGGGAAGCAGAGGCTTGTGTTTAGTAAAGTTGTACCTCTAGCAAGTTTAATAATTACCACCACCACCACCAAGAGACCAATATGGATCAGACATTGATCAGACAGTTTCACCTTTCACAAACAGGACACATTTTCACAAACTCTAAGTCCTTGTGTTCTTTTACTAAAATGACTAGTATTAATTCCATTTGTGTAAAAATGTTAATGTACAATATGATCTCGGCCTTCTCAGTGGCTTTCAGTAGCCATTTCTGAGAGTCTCTTGGTAGATGTGGTCCCTTGGTCCCTTGTCCAATAGAACAGCATGGGGTATCAGGACTATTTAGTCAACCACCAGCAATTTAATACAATAATTCCAGGAGATTAAGGTATTTTCTATGTTCTGGAGTTAGCTTTCAGGGAATTTGGCCTTTCGGTGGTGAAAAATACACTTTGCAGCTAATCGAGGCCTAGAATTCTACAGGCAGAACTTCAATTCCTTTGGCTTAAGGCTTTTCCCCTGTTATAATGCAAGCGACCCTCAAAAAAGGTAGTGTTAAGCCTTATGATGTTACAGTAAAGGACTTTATCCCTTTCCTGAGAGCATGTTTTTCTTAGTAAAGAGAACAAACTAGGAGGCACTCAGGAGAGTTGGGGCTGGGAATCAAGATCTGGGGAAAATGGAGCAGAAAGAGGAGAATGAAGATTCATCCCAATGGCAGACCTCCAGCTCATTCACTATTGTGCTGAAGGGCTGTCTCTGTCTGCATCCCTACTGAAAATGGGTGCTAACTTGCCACTTGGAGCAGGTTGCTTAGAAATCAACCATGTTTTCTGATAATATTGTCTATTCTTAGATGTATAGGCATACAAAGGCTTATAGCAATGGAAAAAAGAAATGGCAATAAAACATTTGGTGCAACAACAGGGATTTATCAGAGGAACCACACTTACAGGAAGAAGATAAACTGATATTCATAGAGTGCAAAGTGCAGGGCTGAGACGAGGGTAAAGCACTTGTGCGGCCCTGAGAGTGGGCGCTTCGTTCACCTCACTCTAGTCCTGGCCCTGGAAAATCAGATTAAAGTGAAAGCCTACTATTGTGTTACAGACTTGGTGATGATGGAAGGCTGCACTGGTGAGGAACAAGAGCACTGGCCACAAACTCAATTTTTTAAGGAATAGTTTATCAGGAAGAGGGCAGGTGCACGGACACATCTGCTCAGATAGGTACTGCAGGATCACAATCTGATCTGTGTTGTCTAGAGATTTAAAATGGATGTCCAGTGAAATGCTTGTTGTAAGCTTTTATAGAATCTTCTCTAGTCTTTGCACATTCAAGGGGATGCCTTCAGACCAATTGGTCTATTTGAGGTCATTAGGCTAACACGAACTATTTCGCTGTTTGTGGTCTTGCCTCCTTAAAGGGTAAGCTGTAGGTTAGGGATGCAGTTCACAGGAGTCAGGGCTGAGGGACAAGTTGGGGCCAAGTGGGAAGCTTAGGTGAGAGATGAGGCAGACAAAGGAGAGGAGATACTAGCGAGGCTTCCTGCTTTACCAAGAATGGCTTGCTGTCTACTCTTGACATTTGAACCACAAATACGTAATGAATACCCACCAAGAGTAAATCACTCTTTGCTACCCATTGACCTCTCCTGGGGATGACTCCCTCTACTCATGACTACACTGAGGTTAGTCCAGCAGAGCTACCTGTGGCTATCGGTTGGAATCAGAGCAAACAAAAGGATAGAAACAACTTGAATTGGAAGCTGACCTCCTGTGGCAAACTTCATTTTACTTGAACCCCTTCTGTATTCCATGCTCAAAAATTGTGATCATTATTATTTGCACTAGTGACCGTGGCAGTACTAGGTCTCTGAAAGCCTACATGGAGGGGCTGTCAGCCTCTCTTCTCTGGTCTTAACAGAGTCGGTACAGAGGGCAGCAAACATTGTGCTCTGTGCCTCGGTGGGAGAGTTGGTGTTACAATCATGGGGATGAGAGAGGTTGAGGGTTAGGAGTAGGAAAGATGTTTGGTGTCATAGTCATCAGTGACTAACAAATTCTACAGTTTGGTTGTTTGCCTGGGATTAGGTCCACGTGTTGCAAAATATTAAAGGAATATTTCTTGCCCTCAATGTGACCTCTGACCATAAAATCTCTGCCCCAAATCCTCTTGTGCTAATGGAAACACCACTGGGTATTTGAAGGCCATAGTAATGATGCAGAAGATGTTACAAAAATTCCAGGTATACAGACTATTGTAGAGGAAAGCAAGACTCAAGGTAACAGCAAAACATAAAAGTGTCTGGGCATTCAGCTTTAGAATCTTTTGGGAAAACCACCCAGGGATAGAAAGGTGAAACCCACTAGAAGTAGCAAACAAGAAGCTTCCAGAAAAACCAGTAGAAGTAACACATCCTGTACTATATGAGTCTCTTATTTGGCTTCAGACCTCAGCTGTTCAAAGTGGTTCCCAATGAGAAGGCCCTGGCAGCCTTTCACTTTTGTTAGGCCAAAGCATGAACACCCCTTCATTTCCCTGCAGAGGAAAAAATGTTTCTGTCTTTTGGAATTCTGAGTCTGGGGCAGACAAGCGTGGCATTCAGATATAAATTCAGGCCAGGAATGAATCTATTTTATTTCAGGCAAAACCCCTGAAATTTGATCTGGACCTTCAAATCAAATAGTTTGAATGCTTTCAAAAGCAACTGGGTTCTCACTGTTTATTATTTTAAGTGGCCTCTAAGTCAGGGGGCAGTGCTGATTGCAAAGAAGTTGATGAGCCTGGCCTGCACTTAGGAGTCTAGAATTCAGACCTGTACCAACCAAGGGCGTAGGCTTAAGACCTGTGAATGAGAGGCCCAAGTCTTCTCAGCAGTCAGTGTAGTTTTTCAGCTGCTCTGTCTGCAGGAGTGTGGGCAGTGGAGCTAAGAGCTTGCTTCTCATTGGTGAGCGATGTGACCTATCAAAATCAAGTTCTGCTTGTCTCTGGGGCAGTTTCTGCATCATCCAGGATGTTGGCCAATGAATCTGTTGGGTTGGGGGGGTGGCAGTGAAGGAGGAAGGGGTCCAGGAATCAGGCTACAATTTCATTTGACTTTTCTTTTCCCTTCTCGAGAATGTAGACCATTAACCCTCCATTATTGGTCAGCCAGTTTTTGTTCAATGCGTTGACTGTTTTTCTCCCCCAGCCTCCCCAAAACCAGACACATGAAAATCAAATGAATTACTTCTCTTGCTCTGCTTAGAAAATTGAACTGACAAGAATAGTTAGTGCCTATAAGCTTGTGTGGGGAGCAGTCACAATGATTGCTCTGGGGGCTCCGTCAGCATCTCATTTCCCCCGAGTTCCTACACTCTCCCCCAACATAGTTAATGTAAAGTCAGTCACACAGTGGAACATAAATGGCAAAAAGTAGCCCTTTGTGTGTATGTGTTATGGGCCACAGCCACTTGCAAGGCTGCCTTTTAGGTTTTGGATATATTCTTTTTAGTCCATACATTCTTGGTTTGGGAACAGAGTAAGACTTCCTTTAAACAAAAACAAAAGGAACCACAAACCACAATCTAAACTGAATGGAGGTGGACAAGTTACACTTACTTTCTCTCCTCCTTGAGCCTTTGATAATGCTGTTCCTTCAGCTAATTACTTCCTGTAATGAAGGTTATATGCAAATGAAACGAGAGTTCTTAGAATGCAGCATGAGCTGGGCACTGATTCTAGCTATCATTGTTGACAGACACTTGAAGAATTTCAAGACACAATGTGCAAGTTACCTTGGATAGATCTGAGTGAACAAATGGCTGCCTCATTTGTTGGCTGAACTTGATTCATCCAAAGCAACCCAGTCCTGACTTTTCCTAGTTGGCGGGGGCGGGGGGGGGGGGTGTCATCTACATGTTTATTGAAAGTCATCACCCTGATCTCCGCATAGACAATCAAACTGAAAAAGGCATGAATTTCAAGACAGACTCACATTCATATTTTGAATGACAAAAGCCATCCAATCAACCCCATGCTGAAATAAGTGCACAGCCACAAACCTCTCTGGTGGGGGAAGTTTAAGTGTGGATGGAGAGGCACCAAGTCTTTTTGTTTCTCCACACAGGGCCATCAAGGCCTTGCCAGGAAAGTGAATAATCAGCAATGGCACCCTATGATCCCCAGTTTTGGCAGTCCCCAATCCACTCTCACACTGTGCCCCTCAGTGACAGGAGTCAGGGATGGAGCAGCCTGGCCATTGATTGAATAGATGGTACATGTGCCCTTGCATCTGAGAATTTCTTCTCAGGGCACAACACTGGGGGAAGATAAGGAGAAAATCGGTAGTTGTGTAATGGCAAGATTGTAAGTATGAAAATGTAAAAGGTCTGAAGATGATTAAAGTGCCTGATGATTTAGTTCTAGATAAAGTGACCTGTCTCCTGCTGTCCAGAGTGTGAGTTAATGTAAAAGAAATGTAGGGTCTTCTGTTATGTCCATGATTACTTTTTAAAACCCTTTCTCTTCCCCTTTGTCTACTCAAGTTTAGTAACTAAACCCTGTTAACTGAACTCGGGACTTAGGTACTGGGGTCATCGGTAGTTTCACAGTCTTTTGAAAATTGTGCAATAATTCTCCGAGCCAGTGGGTTAGTGGTCTTCAGCAGTTCGGCTGCTGAGGGGCGGGACCTTGGAGTTGTCTTGCTTCCCTTCTTCTGTAGCAAGGCCTTGAAATCATCGTTTCTGCCAGCATCTAGGTTGGCACTGCCGCTTGACCCCGAGGAAGCAGCTGACTCACTGATTGGAGAATCAGCTGTGTTCTTTATTGGTGAATGGGAGCTTGGTCTGCTGCCGCCAGCAAAGGCCTCACCAGGCTCTTTCCAGCCAAGCAGCTTTCTTTTGGACCTAAATAAGAAAAAGTTTGTTTTAAGTGAATTCACCTGGCAGATATTTCCTAAATGCTTCGTATAATTTCATGAATGCCAGTGGCATGATGTGGGGGCTACCATGCAGCAGCCTTGCAAGCAGTTGTACTTACCAGCTTTCTCTCTCTCTCTGCTAAGTCCTCAGAGTCCCTTGTCTGGCTTCCTCTCTCTATACCCCTTTCAATGCCCCCAGCTGGAGTCGCTTGGCCTGTGCCTGCAGGCTCAGTTCTGCCTAGGTTCTGGGACCAAGGAAACATTTAAGGAGTCTAGGCCAGTAGCTCAGTGACTCTGGATCAAGACAGTCTGAGAGCTGATCCTGTTCTGAACTGGTGCTCCAGCTCTAATGACTGGGCTCTTTCTATTTTTTTCTCATCACCAAGTCCTTGCTTTGAAACCCTGTCTAACAACCGGTGCCCGGTCCGGTCCCACTTTGCCTAAGTTCCTGCTTTGATGCTTGGCTTGTTGCCCCATTTCACTTCTTGATAAGATGTTTTTGGTACAAGGAATTCTGTGAAGGGTTAAATGTCTCCGTCTGTAGACAGAGCTGTGAGAGAGCAGATGGAGCCACAATAGGCCTGCGGTTGCTAGGAGACGAGGGGCCTCTCACTCCGGCACCTGGTCTTCCCTTCCCTGCCCCTCCTCCACTTCACCCAAAGATGTCAGTGAATTGCATATGCAAGGCTGAGGGCTGCATTCACATATGTGGGTATCTGAACTTAGGCTCCAGTTGCAATTCTAATGGCTGCTTAGAGGTAGCAGATTTTCTTTTGGTATAAGAAAGGGTAGACAATTACAATAGGAATTAAGAAAATTGGTCTACACCTGTGTATCACAGTAAACAAATCTTCAGTTGTGCGTGAAGCCACAAACACATCATCGTCCTCTTCAGCAATCCATTCGGCTGTTTTATCACTGATTACACTTTTTTCTTCAGTGCTTGCTTCCGTAGAACTCCCTAGGCATAAGAACCAGAAGGAATTAAATACTTCGACCACAATAGTTAGGACAAAGCACATTCTCCTGTGGTATTTCATTTGATGTTCAAAGCAACTCTGGGAGGGCTGCAGGGCAGAGACTCTTAATGTCTCTGTTTTGCAGAGGAACACAATGTTCAGAAGGTTAGTGTTTTGGCCAAGGTGGAGTGAGTGGTGAAGATCAGCATGGGTCCCTGTGTTCTCACACCTTTTCCATTATACAACAGGTTGCCTGAGCATTCTCTTGTTTTGAATGCAGTATTTTTAAAAATCAAAAAGCAGAGACTCATCTAAAGCAATGACTCAACCAGTAGGTGGGAGTGGGACCTATCTGAATCTCAGAGGGAGCCTGTGGAGTTTGATGATGCATCTTCTAAAAATTACCTGTGGCTGTGATTTGTTTGCTTGTTTTAGCCACTATGATTTAACTTATGTTGGAAGTCCAAATTTGGCCTAAGGAAGGTCATAAGATTTTGATGTTTGGTGTTAAAGGTACAAAAAAAGGATGAGAAACATGGATGGATCTGGAGGACAATAGGTTAAGTGAAATAAGATAGTCACCAAAAGACCAATGCTGTATGATTCCACTTACATGAGGTCCCTGGAGGAGTCAAATTCATAGAGACAGAAAATAGAAGAGTGGTTGCCAGCATATGGGGGTGAGGGGACAATGGTGAGTTCTTGTTCAATGGATACAGACTTCAGTTTTGCAAGATGAAGAGAGCTCTGGAGGTGGATGGTGGGAGGTCATAGTTGTACTGCCCTGTGAATGTATTGAGCACCGCTGAACTGTACATTAAAAATGATTAGGATGATAAAGTTTATGTTATGTGTATTTTTGCCACAATTAAAACAAAAAGAGACATGCAAAAAAGACCCGAAAAATTATAAGGAACATTATCTAGTTTAGTCTTATTGTTCCAGGAAGAGCTAGCCTCAAAGCATCCAAGAAAGTGAGCTCCCTTTCTTCCAGAAAGCACTAAGAAAGGCTGCTGCTAGAAACATATTCCATTGTTCCAGAAGCTTGCAAGCCTTCCATAGCATTTGAACTCAGCCTGGGAGGGTACTGAGTCCCATGCATGAAACTAAAATCCATGTGGCTAGCGAAAAGTGCTATACCGGGAGGTAGAGAGATAGTTCCTAGGGCAGGGGATGTGTGCCTGACTAGGTAGATAGGCTACTAAGGTCCTAGGGTGCTAAGAACTAGTTTGATTTTAGTATGTTAGTATCAGGGGTTCCAGGTGAGATTGGCCCAAGCTGGATCTCGGAGATCCACCCCTGGGTCATTCCTAATCCCAAGGGCAGTGAGGCCTGTTTAGAATAACCCAAACCCTCAAGAGATGCCTCCTACTGACCTGGTTATCCTGGACTCAGGATCATTATTTGGGGGCATTTGCTTCTGTCTCTGGCACTCCATCCTTACCCTCATCTTTCCTGGGATTCAAAAGAAAAGCCAGCAGGAGTTTACTAACCTAGAGGACTTGCCTCCCTTTCACCTTCAGCCTCCGGTGTTGAAGTCATCCTTGTACCAGGTGACTGCAGTTGGTCACTGGTGGGGGGACAGCTGGCTTCTTCCTGAAGGGTGATGATGGGGCTGAGAGACAGCCTTGGTTCGGTTCCATACACCTCCACTTGAGCTGTGGGTGATGTGAGAGGCAGGTACAGCACACTGGGCTTTTTTGGGACAGGGGGTGGTATCTTGCCTTTCTTTTTCTCTGCTTCTTCCTGGCTCTGGAGGCTAATTCTTTCAGGCAGGGCTCTCACTTTGGGGCCTCCATCCTCCATACTTCCCTGGGGAGGTTGCTGTGTTCCTGAGAAGAAAGCACCAGAGGAACTAGCAAAAGGTGTGAAAACAAGAGTTGAGGCTGCTGTTGACTCCCCTGGGCTTCTGCCCTCAGGGCTGGAGGACTTTGGTTTCCGTACCACTGTGTAGACATCTGGAGGGAGTGGCCTCGTGTGTTGAATGGAGCTCTTGGGGGTCATAGCCAAGGTAGGCGAAGTTAGCGGGTACTCCTCAAGGACAGATGGTGGCTTGTGGACCAAGCTTGGAGGCCTTCGGGCCACGGGGGGCTTCTCAGCTATGGGAGGTTTTATCTTTCTCTCTGGCAAGGTGAAGACTTCTGCTCCTGCTTCCTCAGTATAGTCAGGGCACTCGATGTCATCTTCTGGCTCAGACTTGCTGACTGACCTCAGGCGAATGGAACGTAAGTCAGACTGAGTAACCATGGGCATAACTGGCTGGTTGGGGCTCATTTTCTGGGCCAGCTTGGCCCCAAAATTTGTATCTGAGTGATGCCGGCTCACCTTGGTTTTGCTTCGGATGGAGATACTCATCCCAGACAGATCCAGGTTGGTTGACGAGGTCAGTGGTAGGTCAAACGAGAGGCGTGACTTGGACATTTTCTCCATTGGTGATGTCGGGGGTAGTGATGACTTCCTCTCAGGTACCACTGGACGCACCCGGACACTGCCACTTGGAGGGGGCAAGTGGCCCAGGGTCAAGGACATGGAGACGGTGGGTGTTGGTGTCTCTGACTGGCTGGAGTATCCACTGGAGGGTGACATCAGCCCAGCAGGCCTTCCTGGGGAGGATACTTCCCTGGCCTCCACCTCGATGGAGAGCTGGGAAGGTGTTGTGGCTCTGGACGTTGAAGGGGAGGCAAGAGACTCTGAGCTGCCCTGAACTTGGGTGCACTCAATGACTGTGGTGCCCGTGGCAGTGCTGGAGCTGGACAAGGATTGGTAGGTGTCACCAGACTTCCAGTCAGTAAGATACCAGTGGTGGGAGAATTGTGTGCCTTCCGGATCTTTGAAGGTTGGCACAGCTGGGTGACCCTGAGCATCCTGCTGGGATGAGTGATGTCCTTGGTGTTCCAAGGAGAGGCAAAGGCTCCTGGGCCTCTGGTCCTTGGGTAGGGCTGACCCACCTTCTGGCAAGAGGACTGGCTCATCTTTGACCAGTGAGACGCTGCGCATTGGTGGGGAAGGCTTTTTTTTGGCCTTCCTGAGCGAGATACTCTTGGATCTCTGTCTTCTGTGCTGGGTCTCCTGTTGGGCACGAAGGGAGGCAATGTTGTCAGTACTGTTACTGCCCTCAGAACTTGTACTGGCATGAGGCAGGGCAAAGGCTTCACCAGCCTTCTGTTCCTCATCATAGTCCACCTCTGCGGTGCCTGAGTCTGTGGGCACAGACAGTGACCGCTCCCGGAACCTGCTGGCCCCACCTGGGCCTGTCTCCATCCTTGAGGTGACACTAGTGAGAAGGCCAATCTTGGAGGGTCGTTCCACTGCCTGCCTTCGTTGAGCAGGGTGCTCAGAGTAGCCAACTGACCCACTGCATCCTGCTGGGTTATCACAAGTAACAAAGAGGGTAGCAGCCTCCTTAGGAACTAGAGGTGGCAGTGTGTGCAGAGACACCCAAACATTCCCAGAGGAAGGATTTTTTCCATTTTCACTGACTTGAGTACTCTGACTGGTGGCACTTGGAGTCATGTAGGTAAAAGTATCTCCCTTCCAGGAAGCAGAGAATGTCGATTCAGTTGGTCCATTGCAAGAACTGGGGATGCTATACACCATTCCTATGCTCTCCATGCTAGGAGGGTGTGCGCCACCACGCACCTGGAGAGTTTCTTCTGGATCACTCAAAGGACTCCTCAGTACTGGTGAGGGGAGATTTGGGAAATGAACTTCCTGACCAACTGCAACTCTTCCATGGACACCTTCTGGGACCGAATGACTGAGCCTGATGTCTGAGGTGGTGGAGCAGGCCACACTGCCTGCTGGGCTGTTGCTGTGACCTGGAGAAGGTAAACACGGAAAGTTAGTGATGCAGCCAGGGATCCCCCAGCAGCTGTCTTGAGACAGGAGCACCAAGTTTTTTTGCCAAGAAGCATTTGCCAACAGCTTGGTCAGGATGCCTTGGTTCTTCCTTTCCATAAATGAGGATGCTGGGGAAGTTGGGTCCTTGCCCATCACCACACAGTGAGTCACAGGGTGCCTGCCCTTGAATTGTCCAGGAGGCTGCCAAAGACTTGCCAGCTTTGATTATTCCTTTTGGAGCTGAAGCGGCAGGTGGGACTACCTCGGGTTTTCCCCAAGCTTTCACCCCAGGCTCATGAACCATCACAGACCTCAGTGCTCACCTCTCCTGAGATTAGAGCAGAGGCTTTTGAACTGATAAAGGACAGCGCTGTGTGACTTTCAGCCCCAGCAATGAATCTGGAGCATGCCACAGCTGGAAAGTTCAGAGTCTGGTTACATTTTTGGCACCTCTCACTTTTCAGCTTTGCAACATGAGAGACTTCAGATGACCTACACATGTGAGGAAACTATTCAGATGTCCAAAATCCCCAAAGATTTTTCTCATAAACAACAATTGTTACTACTACTAGTAGTATAATAATTTATAACAGCAGCCACCATTTGTTGAACACCTACTATGTACCAGGCACATGGTAGGTGAATGAATATATGTAATAACTCTAATATGCATGACAATTCTCACAGGTTGGTATTATTAGCCCCAACTTCCAGATAAAGGTGCTGAGGCTCAGAGAGGTTATGTAAGTTGGCCAAGTCCTCATGGTTAATAAGTGGAGAGGCCAGGACTCACATCCATCTCTCTGGTCTGTGCTTTTTGGATGGCTTCCGTTTAGCAGCAGTAGTGGCTCTGTTAGGATGGTGCTTTTAGTGATGATTCCCTCCTTTATCTATTTGCCTAAATCTGACACCTTTGGCTATATTCCATTTAGAATGGGAAACAATAACATAGTGAACTTATTAGCCTGGGAGACCTGCGCTCCATATTCAGTTGATGACCTTGACGAAAGGCCCTTGGTTGTCCTTAATTACCACATTGGCTTCTTTTAAGTCATCCAACCGCCCTCCCTCCCCACCCCCACCACCCCACACTCTGAATTATCCCTGGGTGGCAGGACTGGTGGCAATGAACAAGGGGAAGGTTCTGGGGCATCAGCTGTGGTGGGGTCACCTTGGTCTCGCTGGGAAAAGTTAGAGAATCCAATAATGGTCCGCCTCCGCCTCAGGGTGGATTTGGGGTTCACGGCTGTCTCTGTGTTAAACAACGAGTGTCGCAAACTTGCATGTTTATCAAACTGCTGCCCTGTAGCCAAAATAAAGACACTTGGGTGCATCCTGGTTTCTGTTTACAGTACAGTGGTCTGAGGTGGAGAGAAGGGATGATGGCAGGAGCAATGAGCATGAATAGAGTCCAGGCAGGTGGCCCTTCATCCTCCTCCCTCCCAATCTGGCTCTGGATACCCACAGCCCCAAGGCGTACATGTTGGCTTCCATAGGGTCGTACCCAGGGTCATTGGTGAGTCTTAGGTGGCTGAGGGCCATGGTTTTCAACCGTGACTATGTGTGAAAATCAACTGAGCAGCTTTTGAAACTCTAATACCTGAACCCCATCAAGAACACTTAAATCTCTGGCTGTAGGGCCCAAGTAGAAGCATTTTCTTGAACCCCCCAGGTGATTGATTATTCAGAGGTACAGCCTGGGGTGAGAATCACTGGTGTAGAGAGACAGGTTGAGACTAGATGTTGCTTGATTGTAATCTTTTCTCAAAGAAAGTCTTTGTATGGGCCAGTAAGGACAGTGCCTCCAAGAGGCTACCCTGCTGCCCCCCAGCATCCAGGAAGCAGCCTGATAGCCTGTCCTCCAGTCATCTGATCACATTTTATCAACATTCATCTCTGGATAGTGATTGATATCTATTTCTCTTAAAACACTGGGACAGTCTTTGCTCCAGGGGAATTGCTGGGGCAGGGGTGGGGTGACACCTGCTGCTCCCCCCACTGCCTCTCCCTCAGCAGCTGGCTAACCAAACCCTCCCCTCTCAGCCCCATGGCTACATGTGTCCCCACTCCCCACTGCCCCCACCAAGTTGCTCTGCAGGCAAAATCAGGGCTGGCCTCATTGAGAGTAAGGTGGAAGTTTAAAAACAAAGCGCCCACCTTTACTCTGTGAGTCTCTCTTCTCAGCCCGCACTCCTCTTGGTACGTCTCCCTAGGCTCTAACCTCTATTTCCTGCCCCTAATTTCCTGAGAGGATGCCAGGGGCTCTGAATGGCCCCATATCTAGGGAACGTTGCCACATGTGGCCAGACCTGTCCTCATTGTCTTTATCAGATTTTCCCAGCATACCACTGGCTAGTGCTGGCTCACAGGGTGCCTCTGGTCCCTTTAAGTCAGGAGGTCTTCATTTCATCCAGTCACTGGCCCTACCTCCTTCTGAAATGACTGACCCTCCTCCTCTTCCACTTACAGCTGGTGGAGTGTGGAGCATGAATTAATGATGGGCATGGTATAGGGTGCCACATGTCCCCAAAGTCACAGCCAGCTGAGCCTCATTTGCCTTGGTCTCTTTCTATTACTTCCATTTTCCAACACTTGCCACGTGGGTTGAAGAGGCCCACCTCACTAGAAGACCGGATGTCTACTGAAAGTATCACAAGGCCCTTGCTCTGTGTCCCGGGTATGATCCTCCCTTTTACCACCAGCACTACTGACCTTGCACTTCCACTCTGGCTCCTATCTGTGCACTACAAATCTGGCTTCTGGCACAAGAAGTTTTCTTTCCCCAAACCAAACTGAACTCACAAACTTGAAATTTCCATAGATGTAACCAAAGAGCACACAAGTTCACAAGGTTTTAGGGTTTTCTGTTAAGACAGATTTGTTTGCTACCAGATGGGCTCAGTTAGTATGGCAGTGCCAGTAGAGAGTGAAGAAAGAGCAGCCAGAGCCCCCTCTTCTGCATGCCTCCGTTCCTCGGCGAGAGCCATGACCTTGACAGTGCAGGGTGAGCCAGTAGCAAAGAAAGTCTCGCTCCCTCCCCTGGCACCCAGTGCATTTGGAGAGGATGGTCTGTAGTTGGCATGGGGGGAAGCAAATGGAAGCGATACTAAGCAACTCTACCAGAGATATTGATGGGCACAATGTCAGAGTGCGTGGAGCAAGGTTGAGGCCACCGTTTCTCCTCTAGGATGGGCAGAGGGAAGGGGCTATTCCAGGCAGCTTGCTTGTCGGTTGTGGTAGACAGGCTCAGGGAGGCCTCAGGGGCCCTCACACCCTGGGTGGTAGTCTCATCCTCGCTCAGCTGCCGTTTTGTAGGCTGTTGGGAAAGAAGGTGATGGGAAGGGTGTGCTCCCGACGAGATGAGCCATGCCATGGGATGGCTGTCTAGGTAGAGTGGTCGGAGGCTTCATCTAGGAGGCAGGAAAGTGTGGACAGGCTACCAGGCCAGACACCTGCTGTGTACAGCCCATCTCAGCAGGGCCTCCGGATAGCTCTGCTGGTGGGCAGAGGTGAGTGGCAGCTTCTGATGGGTAACGTAAACTGCTTGAGGACCCCTGTCAATGAGTGCAGAGAGAGCTCTGTATGCTGGCTCTCACAGGTGGGGGAAGAGGCAACTCACCATCAATACAAACTCCAGACGCCTGCCAGCCTGGGGCCTTGGGCTAAGGGTGGGCTCAGGGGCCTCATCAGCAGAGCGGAAGGTCTGCCCCAGGAGTCTGGCCTCCGAGTACTGTTCCTCATATTCTTCTGAAAAATAGCACAGTGGATACACACTCTAGGGGGCCATGGCCAAGCACTGGGCTGGGAAGGGACCATGAGAACTGGGGCTCCTGCTCTAGCTGCCAGGCCTGACTTGCATTGTTTCTCTAGGATATTTTCCGGCTTCTGAGCCTCTGGATTCAGAAATGGAAAAAGTCCTACTTCCCAGGACTGTGAGCGCCAAGGAGAAAAGAGAGTCAATGAAATTGAGTTGTGCCAGTTCTGAGACCAAGCCTGTGTCTTGATGGCCCCCACCTTAGGTGCTCAACCTAGAGGAGAGGTCCAGGAAGCAGACACCTTTTGCCATTTTAGGCTGTAGGGTCCCCTCTCTGAAACCCTGCACCTCTTCAGGTTTTCTGCAGCCCTACCAGGGAAAGGACCTGCATGAATCACGAAGACATCTGCATTGGAAAGTCCAATGTGGAGTGCTCCCTTGGATGTCAAGAACTCTTATTTGAGCCTCCAAGGGCCTGGTTCCCTGCACCTTGGTCCCACTGTGGGTGGTGTCAGGTCAAGAGGGGCTTAGCTGAAGCAGAGGGAAAGCAGAGGTAGTGACATAGAAGGCAGGAGAAGTCAAGGGGCATTGTCAGCGAGTAAGAAGGATGCAAAGGATTTGGATGGGCTTCATTTAAGTGATGAATTCGATGAGTAAAGGAGGAACGTGAGAGCAAAGAAACAACAGGTGGGGCTCTATGCACATTTGAACAGACTTTAAGACTCCCAGAAGCTTGGACTCAGGAGGGGCCTCAAAAGTTCTCTGGTCCAACACCCCACTGTGGGCTCAGAGTTCCTCCTAAGCAGACCTTCCAGTTGCTTCTTCAGCCTCCACATGCTCCTGCAGAGAAGGGATGGCAGCCTTCCTCCCAAGGCAGCTCATTCCATCCAAGAACAGTTGGGGCTGTCAGGCGTGTCAGGAAAGCTCTTCCTTATCTTGAGGTAGAATATACCTCCCTCTATATTTCTACCCACCCATCCTAATTCTGCCCATGGTGGCAACATAAAGCACATGGACTCTTTTTCTGCATGATAGCTCCTCTCTTATCTGAACACAAGGCTCATGGTGTCCCTCAGAACCTTGCTTCTCTAAGGTCACTGCTGCCCTGGCAGGGAGGTGGGGGTTTGGGTAGTCCAGTTGGGTGGCCCAGCTACTGTTTTCTAGTCCCCTTACAAGTTAACCTTTGTTGGTGTGGATAAATGAGAGCCGATAAGGCTTCTTTACACACGTAACATTCACTCAACAAATGTCTACTGAGCCCCTCCTGGAGATCCAGCTCTGTGCCACGTGCTTCTAGAAAGGCAAGGGTATGAAGAGATAACATTCTTTATGTTGAGACAGTCAGTCTGGTTATGTGGACAAACTCTACACCCAGGACTAGTAGATGAATGAGTAAATGAAGGGACAAATGACAGAAAAAGCAGCTCAGAACTATACAAGACCTCTTGAGCTGGATGGCGTAAGGCAGCTGACACGAGTGCTCATGCAGGGAAGGATGCAAAGTGTAGAGCGTTAAAGGGGTTTTTGGGTGAGGCAAGAAGAGAGCTTTGAATAAAGTGTGAGGATTGGGGGTTGGGAGAGCGAGGAAGCGCTTCTAGGCTTGGAAAAAAGCCCAAGTGGGACAGCGAGTGCCTGGCATAGGCATGGAGCTTGCGATTACAACTGAGGTTTTATTTGTATTATTTCATGGAGATAGAACTTACCTACAGTAAGGAACGCAAATCTTAAGTGCGCAGCTCAGTGAATTTTGACATACGCATGTCCCTTGTAACCTCCATCCAGAGACTGTAATGCCCCAGTAGCCTCTCGCATAGCACTGAGGTTTAATCCTTTTGCCACTCACATTAGCTAAATCCCTCTGATAAACGAGTATGGTTTTCATATTGCAAAGTCTTATCATGGACTGTACAGTCTTTTCTTTTATGGTAACTTTAGTATCGTTCCCAGCCATGCCCTGCGTTCCGCAGGACATGTACTGGGAGTTGACGGTGCATCTTATCAGGGTCTCTTCAGCTGCAAGATACTCTTGCCAAGCAGGTTACATACCATTTTTACTTCTCACAAAACTTTGTCATGTGGGTAATTGGAATCTGATTTGAAAGACGACGGATTGATCTGAAACTCAGGGAGGTTGGGTAATCTGCATAGTGTCTCACAGCTGGTTAGGCATGGGATTCAAATGTGATTCTAGGTCTGTCTGATTTCAAAGTCTGTGTTTTCTCACTCTACCTGGTGCATGCAATCTGACTGCTCTGGTACTACAACTCGGCTGTTTTTCTGGGTCATGTGGACCCAGCTTGGTGTACAGGGTACTCATCTGTATACTCCAAAGATGCCAGGCTGGGATTTGGGGACGAGGAGAGATCTGGGTGCTGTGTACTGGGCTTCCTTTGATGAGGCAGTAGCTAGCTACCCAGGAGCCACACGGACAAGGTTAAGACCAGAGCAGAGTGAGTGAGGTCCTGAGAGGGAGACCCTGCAAATGCCTCCATTGTCTTTGGGTGCGAGAATTCCAAAGACATAGGTGATGTGGCAAGGCAGGGGAGTCTCTCACCCAGCTCTCTTGGTAAATGGCTTGACCATTGCCCTGCTTCTGCCTCTGTCTCC